>NC_065445.1:159493279-159793279 GCF_917563875.1 Diabrotica virgifera virgifera
AAAAAATGGTCCAGATCTGTTAAATAGTTTTCGCAAAATTGAATTTGTTTATAAAAATTTTTGAAAAACGAGCTAGCTTCTGAGGCTGGTCCAGGTAATATAGCTAAATGCATCTCAATAATCCGGGGCTCATTTCCTTCGTTAAGATGTATACTATAGTATTTTTACTACAAAAACGTTATTACGTAGGTCAAAATTTTTGACGTAAGAGAACTGTCAAAACATTAGAATGTGACTTTCATTATTGTCATGTTTATTATAAACATGGCAATAATGAAAAGTCACATTCTAATGTTTTGACAGTTCTCTTACGTCAAAAATTTTGACCCACGTAATAACGTTTTTGTAGTAAAAATACTATAACAGCCTATGAAAAAAAAATAAAAAAAAATTACATATACGTACACAAAATTATTTGTTAATAAATAGCAGTTTTTAAGCTTATAAACAATTACAATAATTTCGTAGAAATTAGATCAAATTAAATGGCAATAAAAAATACGGAAAGCTGGTTAAAATACACAACTTCCAAAAAAACATTTTAGGTCCTATTAATATTAATATTATGTCACACATGACAGAAGCTCGAAACAAATGACTGTGAATGAAAAGCCCTATACTGAAAAAGTAATACTTTTGAAAAATTTAAACGCAGAATGAAAGACTAAATTATTACCGAGGGCTGAAAGTCCCTTAGAATAAATAAAAAGTTTCTTTTGAATGAGATCTTTGAAAATAAAAATTACACTAAATTGTCTCTTAGTTTTTCACCCCTGTAACTTTTTTCTCAGAATTCGAAAAAATAAATCCCATTTAAATTTAGTATTGGAGCCGAAATTTTGCGCCTATACCCTTAAGTTAAAATTTTTTTGTTTACTAGGTTACCTATGTGAAGTAAAGATATCTATCATAAATCAATAATTCAAAAAGTTTGCTAATTCCTAATCCTGTTTTATTTTGAGTGGGTATAAAAGTTCAACATACTAAAATACTGTTTTTTGTTTAAATCTTTCTATGTAAGCCGTGCATAATATTATGTAATTAATAAAAATAGAAAATTGAACTAAACCTACGAGCAATATTATTTAATTATGTAGTTTTATATAGTTTGTTCTGGCCTACGCGATACGCCACTAACACTCGTGTTTGGTTCTCACTTGGTTTTGGCTTCAGTTTTATTACCGTTGCGGTATCTCCTGAGAGGGTAAAAAATTTTTTCATCCTTTAAGGTGTATACAAACGTGTGATAGAGAAAGGCAATAAAGCAATAAATCCTATAAGTCAAGAATGTATCAATACTGCCAACATAATTTTAAGCGCCAAATTTAAAAAAAAAATGGAGATCCTGAACAAAATAATCATGTTTTTTTATAATATCCTATGAAATTAGAATTTCGTCGTTGCGATATTTATTTTCAGTGAGCCCAAAGACCCCCGAGTAACAAGTTTGGGCCAATTATTTAACAAATTACCATAATAGTCCAGAGAAAGACGTTTATTACACCTGCTGCAGGCACCAGGTAGTTTGTACACTCTCGCCGACCTCATATTCATTTTCAGCGACCCCAAAAACCCCCGAGTAATGAGTTTAAGCCAATTATATGATAAATTTCCACAATACTTCAGAGGAAGACGTTTATTACACCCGCTGCAGGCACCAGGTAGTTTGCACTCTCGCCGACCTCATATTCGTTTTCAGCGACCCCAAAAACCCCCGAGTAAGAAAATGAAGCGAGTTGCAAATTTATAATAATTGCCTATTTCAAAATGCACTTTTGAAATGCATTTATCTTATGCACAAATGCAATTTCAGATTTCTTATTCATTACATTAGTTCACAAAATTTCCTGACATTCTCACGAATCCAACGCACCAAACTGCATTAAAATCCGTCTTACTGCGCCAAAAATCAACAGTAAGGCCTTTTTTGTGCTTCAATGCCTCGACTATGGATAAAAATTATTGGATATGTAATTTAGCATGTTAACCATTACAAAAAAAAAAGAGTTGCCCGATCTAATCGTGTTCTAACTATAATAATTGTGGAACAGGTTAAAAATTTGGAACGGTCAGACCACGAAAACGGCACATGTATTTTGTCCGACAAAACAGACTTAAACTCTCTTAACAGAGATTAAACTCTCATGCAAAAATCAGACTTCTATTTATCACCAAATGGGCGTTTTAATGAGTGGAACATGTAGAATATGTCAAATGACAGGAATTATGACAGGTGATAAATTGCAGTCTGATTTTTGCATGAGACTTTAATCTCTGTTCGGAGAGTTTAAGTCTATTCTGTCAGACAAAATAAATGTGCCGTTTTCGTGGTCTGGCCGTTCCAAATTTTTAACCTGTTCCACAATTAAAACTGCCCCTGTTCCAATGTTCCCATATATCAAAGTTTATCCGAATAGACACCCTTAAGCTATTAACAAATTTTCAGCTTGCTATTAATCAACTTTTTTTTCATACGCGGGATCCAGACCTATACATAGAAGTCGTTTTGGATGACCTTGGAAGGGACTGGATATGAATTCATATTTTCTAAAGCCAATTGAAAAATGGATCTTATGGCTAGATATGACGCTGAAGATGTGCCATACGTAACCGTATTTAATTGAAATTCCAAAAGAGGGTCTGAAGGTTTTTCTCTCCACAGAATTTGTTGAAGATTTCTTTGTGGAGGATGAATTGAAACTTGCCGATACATTTTGCATATATCAGCTGAAACGACATATGTATGTTGCCTGAAACGAAGTAAGATGTGAAAGAGATCATTTTGAATGGTTGGTCCTACCATTTGTATATCATTTAAGGACCAGCCTGAAGATGAAGAACAAGAACCATCGAATACAACCCGTAATTTGGTTGTAAGTGAATCTGCCTTTAATACGCCATGATGTGGCAAAAAGAACTGTGTTGTATTATTCGACGGGTCTACCTTGGACATGTGCCCTAACTCTTTATACTCTCTCATGAATGAAGTGTATAACTCTCGAAGCTGTGCATTCCGCTGAAGTTTACGTTCTAGACCATGAAACCTTTTAAGTGCAATAGATCTTGAGTCACCTAGTCTAGAAATAGGTTCTTTCAAGGGTATTGAGACCACGAATCGACCTTCGTTGTCTCTGTAGTGTGTAGAAGTAAACATATCTTCACAAGATTTCTCTTCTGGAGACTGAATTAAGTCAGAACACTCCTCTATTTCCCAAAAGCGAGCAAGCTGACTTTGTATGTTTAAGTTTTGTGAATAACTTGGAGAAGAACTGGATCGGTCTGAAAGAAGGGGCTTTGAAAGTGGACCACTAACTATCCAACCGAACTTAGTTTTATGAAGAAACGGACCTGAAGGTTTAAGACGAATCTGTCCTATGCATAATGTTTCCCAAAACAACTCAGCACCTATGAGAAGACCAATTTGTTTGGGAATGTGAAAATCAGGATCTGCTAATTTATGACATGTAGGTATCGAAAGAGATACTGGATCAATAGGAGCTTCGGGTACAACATCGCATATTTCTGGAGCTACCAAACAGACTAAAAGAGCAGTAAATGGAGTGTTTTTAGACACAATTTGAATTTGACAAACAGCCTGAATTTTGGATTCTACCTTGAATGCCCCTGAAATCGTAATATTTGTAGGCTTTCTTGGTAGTGCAAGTTTATGGCATAAATGTGAACTAATGAAATTAGACTGGCTCCCTGGATCTAAAAGTGCTCTGCAATCATGACGATTTCCCTTTGAATCAACTACCTCTAACAAGACAGTGGATAGAAGTACCTGTTTTGAACTTAAATTAAATGTAAATAGAGACTGTTGCGCATTGGTGTTAGATGTAGAAGGTTCGGAAACGTGCAACAGAGAATGATGTTTAACAGTACAATTTTTGCAATGACCAAAGTTACAATTGTTAACTTGATGCCCCCGATTCAGACAGTTAATGCACAAATTGGATTTTTTGACTAAATCGGTTCGTTCAGGCACAGACAACCTTAGAAACTTTGTACATGTATAAATTTTATGATTTGGAGCATCGCATGATGCACAAGTACGATTTGACATGTGATAACTTCTCTGAACATGAGAATTAGATCTATTACTAGACTCTGCTGGTGGTTTAGAAGTTTGTCCCTTTACGTTTTGGCTTGAATTTGCCTCTGTAGGTTTTTCCTCCATTCTTTTGAGCATTTTTGACTTTTGTTTCAAAAATGTGAGAAAAGCTTCCAACTTAGGAGTGTCATTAATGAAATCCTTTGATTCCCATTCTCTAATTGTCACTGGATCAAGTTTAGTGAATACCAAATATATAATTAAAGTATCCCATGATTCTGTAGGCTGTCCTAATGACTTTAAAGACCTTAAGTGCATCCTCACATGATCTACCAAGTGGCTTAAACTCTTTGAAGATTCCTTTTTTACAGGATGAATATCGAATAAGGCCTTGGTATGTACATGCAACAATGCCCTTTTGTCAGTATATTGGTCACACAATAAATCCCAAGCTATCGGAAAATTGTCATGTGTGACCTGGATATTGGCGATAACTTCAAATGCTTCACCCTTCAAAGCTCTCTTTAGATAGTGAAATTTCTGTACATTGCTAATGGAAAGGTTGCTATTTATCAAGCTATCAAAGCTATCGCGAAACTGGAGCCATTCACCTGCCTCTCCTGAATATATTGGCAGATTTAGGGCCGGTAATCGTACTTCTGATGAGCTAGGGAATCTGCTATTTTCTGGATTGGAAACCGAAGCTGAACCTACATTATCTGTACTATTTTCCTTGACAAGACCTTACGATTTTGAAATAATTGAATAAAAGTCCTTTTCAAATGCCTTGCGCTTGTCATACTCGCCTTGTAAGTCTTCTTCTTTCACCGAGCATTCAATGCCTACCTGAAGCTCCGAAAATTCCGCGAGTAGACTTTCAATATCCGAAAGTCTGTTTTTTAAGACTCTATCGTCTATTGAATCGATTTGTGTCATGCATTTTTCAACGTATATCTGAAAATTTGCTAGTCGCGCTTCTAAGCTACCTCGCTTGACACGTAATGTTTTTAAATGTTCCATTTTATTTATTAACAAAACATAAACAACAAGATTTATTTAAAAGTTCAAATATAATTTAACTAAAATAAAACCGAATACTAAATATGACTGTACTATATAAATATGCGATATAATGATATTGTGTAATTATTTTTATAATATAATAAATATTATATTTAATAATATATGTAATATTATTATTTAATAGATAAGTATAGCGTAAGATAAATAAAATGAAATATGTAATTGAATTAAAATTAAAACATGTTAAAATGTCTTTAAATTGCTTTCATTGAATAATTGAAAAATGGTATAGGAAAACAGTAAATAAGGATTATATTAGCTCTGAATATTTGTATAATAGGTACCTGACTTGAGAATCTTTGTCTGTTCTCGCCTCGATGTGGTCGTTGCGATCGGCCAGTTGAAGAATCGAAGAATCCTACAATGCAGCGCTCCTCTCATGAATGATGAATCGTTGGATGACTGGGTCTAGAGCGCGCGCTTTTTCGGCTTGGCTTGGCGTCACTTCCACGAAACACAATGCTTTTAAAAGAACTAATCTTATTATTATTAATTGAACTGTAGATCTGGTTTATTACGAAGGACCAAAATTGTAGCTGACGCTTGAAGTGTTCTGTATTTACTTAATAACTATTGAAAAACACTATAAATGCTAATGTATTTATTGCTGTAGTGACAAAACTGTATGTAGTGTACTACCCTGAAGACGAATGAGTACTGGTCTTTCCCCTCAGTCGGGGTGATGATCGCACGAATCCACGATGCGCTCTGACTCAAATTAAAATTGTGGGTGAGTGGCGCGTACACGTCCCATCTGCTCAGCGCGGTAAAGTTCCAACGAGAATGGTTCCCTTCATACTCCACACAGAGTAAATGTAAATCAAAAATGAATAACCATTTTCCTGCAGCGTGCAGTCCCGGATTGCAACGAACGAAATGGCATAGATGCCCTAGCGGCAACTGCTAGCAAAAAGACTAAGTTTTCACTCTAATGGCATATAAAACAACATAATGCTATTCTACATCCCACCAGAATGAAAACAATGGGAACCTTCTCTGGTTACACCTCCGAGGCTTCTACAATTTGCAAGCCATACGGATGCTGAGACTAAGGAAGATGAGGGAATTCTACAATTTACATTTCACGTCCCATCTGCTCAGCGCGGTAAAGTTCCAACGAGAATGGTTCCCTTCATACTCCACACAGAGTAAATGTAAATCAAAAATGAATAACCATTTTCAATTTCGTTGCACAACGAAAACACAGCCGAACCATATTCTGGTACAATCAGAGAGTGCCGCAAGCACCCCTACCGGTTTCGAAACTTATTAGTCTCTCATCAGGAGGCACATATGCTGCTCTCCCTGATCCAACCAAAACAAACCCCAGCGTGCAGTCCCGGATTGCAACGAACGAAATGGCATAGATGCCCTAGCGGCAACTGCTAGCAAAAAGACTAAGTTTTCACTCTAATGGCATATAAAACAACATAATGCTATTCTACATCCCACCAGAATGAAAACAATGGGAACCTTCTCTGGTTACACCTCCGAGGCTTCTATAATTTGCAAGCCATACGGATGCTGAGACTAAGGAAGAGGAGGGAATTCTACAATTTACAATTCACGTCCCATCTGCTCAGCGCGGTAAAGTTCCAACGAGAATGGTTCCCTTCATACTCCACACAGAGTAAATGTAAATCAAAAATGAATAACCATTTTCAATTTCGTTGCAAAACGAAAACACAGCCGAACCATATTCTGGTACAAGCAGAGAGTGCCGCAAGCACCCCTACCGGTTTCGAAACTTATTAGTCTCTCATCAGGAGGCACATATGCTGCTCTCCCTGATCCAACCAAAACAAACCCCAGCGTGCAGTCCCGGATTGCAACGAACGAAATGGCATAGATGCCCTAGCGGCAACTGCTAGCAAAAAGACTAAGTTTTCACTCTAATGGCATATAAAACAACATAATGCTATTCTACATCCCACCAGAATGAAAACAATGGGAACCTTCTCTGGTTACACCTCCGAGGCTTCTACAATTTGCAAGCCATACGGATGCTGAGACTAAGGAAGGTGAGGGAATTCTACAATTTACAATTAACGTCCCATCTGCTCAGCGCGGTAAAGTTCCAACGAGAATGGTTCCCTTCATACTCCACACAGAGTAAATGTAAATCAAAAATGAATAACCATTTTCAATTTCGTTGCAAAACGAAAACACAGCCGAACCATATTCTAGTCCAATCAGAGAGTGCCGCAAGCACCCCTACCGGTTTCGAAACTTATTAGTCTCTCATCAGGAGGCACATATGCTGCTCTCCCTGATCCAACCAAAACAAACCCCAGCGTGCAGTCCCGGATTGCAACGAACGAAATGGCATAGATGCCCTAGCGGTAACTGCTAGCAAAAAGACTAAGTTTTCACTCTAATGGCATATAAAACAACATAATGCTATTCTACATCCCACCAGAATGAAAACAATGGGAACCTTCTCTGGTTACACCTCCAAGGCTTCTACAATTTGCAAGCCATACGGATGCTGAGACTAAGGAAGATGAGGGAATTCTACAATTTACAATTCACGTCCCATCTGCTCAGCGCGGTAAAGTTCCAACGAGAATGGTTCCCTTCATACTCCACACAGAGTAAATGTAAATCAAAAATGAATAACCATTTTCAATTTCGTTGCAAAACGAAAACACAGTCGAACCATATTCTAGTCCAATCAGAGAGTGCCGCAAGCACCCCTACCGGTTTCGAAACTTATTAGTCTCTCATCAGGAGGCACAAATGCTGCTCTCCCTGATCCAACCAAAACAAACCCCAGCGTGCAGTCCCGGATTGCAACGAACGAAATGGCATAGATGCCCTAGCGGCAACTGCTAGCAAAAAGCACTAAAAAAATTTTTAAATACAGCACCTAGAGACTTGCAGTTTTTTGCATTATGTTCAAGATGACGTCAGGAAAAAGTCTACTATTCAAAAATGGGTGGAAATGCATAATTGCACTGTAAAGTGCATAAAATGCATCCAAAATTGCATAAATATAAAAATAAAGTCAAAATCAGTATACTAAGGAACAAAATTTATTATTTGGGGGGTTTTTGAGGTCAATGAATACGATTACGCAATTAGAACTGACCCCCGGATCACCTGGTGTCTAAGTTTAGAGCATGAGACGTCATCTTCTGGAGTTTCGATGGTTTTCGGCAATAAATCGACGCAAACGGATGACTCACGGGTTTTATGGGCCACTAAGTACTAATATGCCAGCAGAATTGACCTCCGGAGTACCTGGTGCCCAGGGTCGCTACTAAAGCACGTCATCTTCTGGGGTTTCGAGGGTTTTTGGCATTTGATTGATGCAAATTGATCACTGGAGGGTTTTTGAGGTTGCTAAACACGAATATGCCATAACAAGAGACACCCTCTGCACCTGGTGCCCAAGGTCACTACAAGGGACGTCATCTTCTGAAGTTTAAAGGAATTTCGGCATTAAATTGATGAAAATAAATTCCTTGGGGGTTATTGAGGTCGGTAAACACTAACATGCCATCAAAACAGACCATCGTAGAACCTGGTGCCCAGGGTCACTGCAAGGGGCGTCATCCGCTAGGCGAGGTTCTCGGTACTATATTGATGCAAACAGATTACTTATAGGTTTTTGGGGATGCTGAACACGAAAACCCCTTCAGAACAAACACCGGAGGACCTCGTGCCTAAGGCACGTCATCTTCTGGAGTTTCGAAAGTTTTAGGTACTCAATTGATGCAAACAGAATATTCACGGGTTTTTGGGGTTGCCAAACATAAATACGCCATCAGAGGAGACACCGGAGCACCTGGGCCTAAGGCACGTTATCGTCTGGAGTTTTGAGGGTTTTTGGCATTAAATAGATTCAAACGGATTACTCATGGGTTTTTGGGGTTGCTGAAGACAAATACGCCGTTAGAACAAACACCGGAGCACCTGGTGCCTAAGGTATATCATCTTATGGAGTTTAGAAAAATTTTGGTACTAAATTGATGTAAACGAATTGCTCATCGGTTTTGGGTTTGCGGAATACGAACTCTACTATGTTGATCTATTTATTTTTTTATATGAGTGTTATTATGCGTTGACGTTATTAGAGATTACCGTAATCACAAGATGCTCCAGAATTCCTCATGTAAGCCATATTCGTGTTCAACAAACTCAAAATCAAAAAGTAATCCATTTTTTATCAATTTAGTACCGAAAACTCGAAACTCCAAAAGATAACGTGCTTTAGGCACCAGGTGCTTCGGTATCTATTCTGACGGCGTATGACAGCCCTGGCATTAAGGCTATCTGCTCCCGGTGAGGGTGGTTATCCCTTATCCGAGGGGTGGAATAATTGATACGCTTTTACTTGTTGAGTTGTTCTATTTACACTCGCATGAGCATAAGCTGGTAGCACCGCACCCAAAGAACGTCTCGTGTAGAAAGAGACACTATCTTTAATGTGGAAATATTACGTCTGATCACCAAAATAGAATGACGAATGTCTAATATAATAATAAGAATTCCCTTGTTATAGTTTTGCTGTTTATATATTTAGAAATGCCTATTCAGCATCGACCATGAAAAGTGTTTATAATTGACTCTGCAATTATTAGTGAATCGTGATCTAGGATAACAATATTTATATAATCGAATGAAGGTTGTAATATTGTTATGATGACATAAATAACTGAAAGTAATTATCGTAGATAATTACAGGGTGTTTTTAAGATATATCTACTGAGTACAGATGAATTCTTGTACACCTTCCCTTTTTAGGAATTTTCCGACTACGGGGAGGGAAATTTGCAAGTCGTGCTACCAACCCATACTGTGTTGTAATCAATACAAAAAATTTATTTTATATACAAACTTCCTAAGCCTACGCAAATACATAAATAATATAAAATGTTCGTTTAACAACATTGTTTCGTAACACTTGTCACTCACTGTGTTTTCGGATTGTAAGCATATAATCTATTCTTATGTATTTCCTTGATTTTATTGTTTTCTATTCTGATTTTACAATTAACGTTATTTACTTCTGTTATCGTGAAAGGACCTACATAAAGACTATCAAACTTACCATTCTCTTCCCTTTTTACAAGGACTAGGTCTCCTATTTTAAAGTGTTGTGGTGTTGCTTTGAGCTTATTCTTTTCTTGCCGCTCTTTTTTGTGTTTTAATAAGAAGGTTCTGGCTCTCTCGTGTGCGCTTTGTAGTTTGTATCGTAACTCATTGTAGTAGGCATCTATATTGTAACATGGTTGAATCTCATGTGTAAGGTCTTCCGGTAGGTTAACCTTCCTGCCATATAACAGTTCGAACGGTGTGTATCCATGATACGCGTTAGGGGTTGTATTGTAGCAGTATGTGAACATTCTGCAACACACATCCCAATTTTCTCTGTCTTCGTCTATGAATGCTCTTACGTACTCGTTCAACGTTCTGTGTAGTTTTTCGCAACTTCCAATGGACTGTGGGTGGTATGCCGTTGAAAAGTTGTGTTCTATTTTTAATAGCTTTGTTAATTCCTGCATTACTTCGTTCTTATACTCTGTGCCTTGGTCTGTTCTTATTTGCTTCATGAGTCCGTATGTTGGTATGAAATGATCAAAGATTCCTCTTGCTATTGTCTCTGCTTCTTTATTGCACACTGGTATGCTGACCGCGTATTTTGTCAGTTCACACAACATTGTGATACAGTATTTATTACCTTCATTACTTCTCGGGAATGGACCTATTGTATCTATGTATACTATGTCCCATGGTTTGGAAGATGTGTCCGATATCACGAACTCTTCGACATGTGTTCTTTTCGGTTTGTTAATTTGACATTTGTGGCATTGTTTTACGTATTTTCTTACGTCTTTTTCCAAATTTTTCCATCGGAATCTTGCCTTTAGCTTCTTAATTAGTCTGTTATTCCCTACGTGTCCTCCGAACATCGGGTGATTATGGTATTCTCCTATTAATCTGTGTTTTTCTTTGTCATCTTTTATTGTTTCTGGTACTTCACATATGTATATTTCTATATTCTTCAATTTTTTATTTCCTTCTTTAATAAATTCATCAATTGTGCACATTTTAAAAATAATATCATTTACGTATATTTTTACTTTACGTACTGCATTCTCTACCGCCAGCTTATCAAGCTGTACCAACGCTTGGTTTAAATCGAAACGATTCAATCCTGTGGCTATGCTTTTGCTGCATTTTATTTTGTTTTTGGCCCTAATGCTCAGTCTTGGTGAGATTAGTTCTGCTCCAAAGGACAAAATTGGTAGTCTATGCGCCTCTAAATTATTTAGTACCTTCCTTACTGTCTGTTTGGTGGCTTCTGGCTGTAGTGCGAGTTCACTTTCAGCCTTTGTTTGTCTTGCTTCTTTCTCCTTTTCTTTTGCTTGAGCTCTTGTTATAGCTAGTATATGGGCGTTGTCTATGTATAGGTTTTTTAGTTGATGCAATGTTATTCTTGAAAGGCTGTCTGCGTAGTTACTTTTCCCTGTTATATACTCTATTTCGAAGTCATATTCTTCTAGGTCTAATCTGATCCTCGTGAGTTTTGAGGTTGGTTCTTTCATTGCAAATAGGTGTGTCAAAGGTTTATGGTCTGTTTTTACTTTGAATGTTGGTGCTCCATATAGATAACATTTAAAATAATTAATTCCCCAATGAATCGCTAGTAATTCCTTAACGATTATAGGTTTATTACATTCTCCTTTACTAAAACTTCTTGATGCATATGCTATAGGTAGGTCAATTCCGTTATAATCTTGACTTAGGATTGCTGAACAACTCTCATTGGATGCGTCTGTTGTTAAGATAAACTGTTTGTTGAAATCAGGATATTTTAAAATTGGTGGTTTCGTCAGAGATGCTTTAAGCTTTTTGAATGCTTTTTCACACTCCTCGGTCCACGAAAATTCTACTCCTTTCCTCGATAATTTGTTGAGTGGTCTGCATATTTCCGCAAAATTTTTAATAAAACGTCTGTAATAGTTGCAAAATGCTACAAATCTCTTTGTTTCTTCCGCTGTCTTAGGTGTCGGATATTGTTCAATTGCTGCATACTTCGCTTTGTCTGGTGATACTCCCTCTTGAGAAAGATCATGTCCTAAATATGTTACTTCCCTTCTAAAGAATTGACATTTTCCTGGGTTAAGTTTCAAATTGAATTTTCGACATGTCTCGAATGTCTTTTTCAGGTTGTCTAAGTGATGTTTTTCGGATATTCCAATTACTACGATATCGTCCATGTAAAGAAATGCTTTGTCTGGTGTTAATCCTGAAAATGCTATTGACATCATTCTTGAAAAGCTATTTGGGCTTACATTTAATCCAAAAGGTAATCTGATAAATTGAAATGCTCCATTTTCTGTGCTGAACGATGTGTATTTTCTCGATGATTTTTCTAATGGTATCTGGTGAAAGCCTGACATTAAGTCTATAACTGAAAACCATTTTGCTCTTCCTAGTTGATCTAATATCGAATCTATTCTTGGTAATGGAAATTTGTCTGTAACTATCTTCTTGTTCAGTTGTCTAAAATCTATGCATAATCTCCATGCTTTTCCTCCATCTATAGCTTTTTTCGGTACCAGTACTACTGGGCTGTTGTACTCGGATGTAGATGGTTCTATGATTCCTTGGTCTCTTAGGTTTTGTACTTGTCGATTTAATTCCTCTGTTTGCGCATGAGGTGTCCTATAATTCTTGATATATACCGGAGTTTGGTCTTTAACTCTTAGTTTTTGTTCGTAGAAATTGTTACAGGTTAACATATCATGCCTTAGGGCGAATATGTCTGAATATTCCTCGCATAACGATACTAAGTTGTCTCGTATGTATTCTGGTATGTCTAATTTCAGTGATTCTCGTAATTCTTTTTTTCTGTTCTTGCTGTCGTTGACTAGCCTATATATATTGAATAGTTTAATATCCAACGTCCTGATTGTGCTTGCGTCTACATTTACTGTTTCGTACGTTGTGTTCAAAATTTTGATGTATGGATTATTACTTGAAATAATTGCTCTTGCTATGAATATTCCTGGTTGTATTTCTTGCTGTTCCACTATCCTGTCTTTCTTTAACGTTTGAAAAATTTTTACTATTCTGTAAATTTCACATCTAGGCGGTATTATTATGGTGTCATTGTCTATATTATCCAGAATTTTCGTACTAATGTAACAATCGTTGTCCTATTTAATGTGCATTTTAAGGTTTGCGTAATCTAGTATACATTGAAAGTTAGAAATAAAGTCTCTCCCAATGATTCCGTCTGTTGGAATTGGAAAGTTAGGTTCTACCAATTGAAAGATGTGTTCGAATCGAGTTCCTTTTACTTCGAGTGTTGTCTCAACTTCTCCCATTGTTTGCAACTCTCCTTTAGTGACTCCTTTTATTTTCGCCTTTGTGTTTGGTTTCACCTGTTCCTTCATAACATCTTGTGAACATTTTAGTATTGAAATGTCAGCTCCTGTGTCTATGATAAAAGTGCTTGTGTTTTCAAGAATTCCTGTTTTCATTCGTACAAAGTTCGTTAGGTTTAGGTCGAAGTTGTAAATGTTATATTTTATTTCTGCCTGTGTGCTTCCAACTTCTTGTTCATTCAAAACCCCAACTGCTGGTTTTCTTGCTCTTCTTGACTGTCCTCTATTTCTAGTAACCTTACGTTCCTGTTACGTCCGCCTCTCTGGTTTCCTCTGTATGTTTGATTGTTAAATTGTCTGTATCTTCTGTTCGAATAATTTCGTTGATTGTCCGTTGCTTCTCCTTCGTTCCGTTGTCCGAAGTTATTTCTTCTTCCTCTGTCATATTTGTTATGGTATCCTCTTCTGTATTGCTGCTGTCCTCTCCTATTCTCGTAGTTTGTCCTATAATTTAAGACTCTTCCTTGTGCATTTTCTTCAGTCGTATCGATCGACAAAAATTTAGATACTACTTCCTGCGGTGATGTAAAGTTACCTGCTTCCAGTATTAGCTTAGCTTTCTCTGCATTAGCGTTTCGTTTCATTGTTGTTACTACTGCTTCCGTCGTATATTTCTTTGCTAAGTCAAGTGGCATTCCTTCCGCTATGTATGCTACTTTTAATTGTTCTGCTAACTCTTCCACTTCAGATGCGTACACTGCTGCATCTCTATGCCCTTGCCTTTTTTTGGCTAATTTGGCTATTAAATTCTTCGGATTATCACCTTTTAATTCTTTCTTTAGTGCTTCAGCTATCCGTGGAATCGTATCTTCTGTGGTTATTAGGTTCCTAGCCTTATTGGTGAGTCGCGTTTTTATTAGCGTTACAGCTGTGTCTTCATGACCTTCTGCCAATTTTCCAAGTAGTTCTAATGCGTCTAAAAATGGTTGTAATTTCCCTGCGCTTCCATCGAACTCGTTGGGCAATATCTTGCTTGCGATATTCAAAAATTCATTGATTGTCAAAGCCATGTTTAATATTGTTATATCTTGTTTTATGTCACCTTTTTCCTCTTTTATTCCGTCGTTAATTATTTCTTCTTCTATTTCCTCATCGCTTTGTTCCTCTTCAACTTCCTTGTCGATTGGTTGATGTATTGAACTTGGAACCACTGTTCTCACATTTACTGCTTGAAATGATCGTATAACTTTGTCTCTGATTTTTCCAAAATATTTGTTGCACGATTCCCTTTGTTTGTCCGAAAGTGCTTCCCAGTTTTTCCTAGTCAATTGCGTGAACTTGTTATAAGCTTTAATTAGCTGTGTCGTCACTTCTTCCTTTATGTCCTTAGATTTCGGAACTTTTTTCTTTAAGACTCTTCTGCTTTGCCTGTCTATTTCTTGTGCAATTTCCTCAACTATTTTGACAAAATCTTCCCAAGTAACTTTGTTGCTACTCATTTATACATAATTTTTTTTCTTTTTTCCAGCTTCTGCACTTCTTAGCGAAAATATAAATTCGATAGTCTTACGGTGTATATAGATATGTATTATATAGATATATAGTAAAAAATATGGAGATAAAATAATAAGTCAATATATGGTAAAAATATGTAAAAATTGCAGTGGTAATAAAAAATTCAAAAATAAATAACGTTATATTAACCCTTGTAAATAAGTAGTTAGAATAATAATTTAAATGTATTATGCATATAGCGTATATTTGTTATATATCGTATATTTATTTTGATAGGTATATTTACGATAGCAAATATTAAAATCATAAAAAATTGCAAAAATGTACTAAAAATCAGTAGTCAAATAATAAATGAATAAAAGTCAGCAAGGATAAAGTATACGTTGATAAATATGTAAAAAATCATATAAAATTGTATCATTGCGTCCTATAATAACTTAATATGAGGGTAAAAAAAATCTTTGTATATTGATAAATATTGGTAATAGAATAGAATAATTAAGTAAAAATAGGTAAACTTGAAACATATATTAATGTAATTAAGGTAGCACATAATGTTTATACTTTATACTTTATATTAATCAGGAAATACCATAAAAATACCTAATATGGACTTACCACTTTTACACGTCAATGTTCGCTGTTGATCTCGCCAGTCCACGATGAATGTTCCTTTTGAGGTTCCTCCTGTGGGCCTTCCATAACGACCACGCCAATCTAAGAATCAGAACAGCCGTAATTACGTAAAGCAGCACCTTCAGCTCCGTATCGGGTTTGACGTCCTTATTCTTGACGATAAAGTTGCTGTTCACCACTCCGTTCTCCTGGAGTTCATCCTTGGATGACTTTCCTCCCATCCTTGATCCATCAGGTCACGTCTGGTCTGGATCGCCATATGACAGCCCTGGCATTAAGGCTATCTGCTCCCGGCGAGGGTGGTTATCCCTTATCCGAGGGGTGTAATAATTGATACGCTTTTACTTGTTGAGTTGTTTTATTTACACTCGCATGAGCATAAGCTGGTATCACCGCACCCAAAGAACGTCCCGTGTAGAAAGAGACACTATCTTTAATGTGGAAATATTACGTCTGATCACCAAAATAGAATGACGAATGTCTAATATAATAATAAGAATTCCCTTGTTATAGTTTTGCTGTTTATATATTTAGAAATGCCTATTCAGCATCGACCATGAAAAGTGTTTATAATTGACTCTGCAATTATTAGTGAATCGTGATCTAGGATAACAATATTTATATAATCGAATGAAGGTTGTAATATTGTTATGATGACATAAATAACTGAAAGTAATTATCGTAGATAATTAGAGGGTGTTTTTAAGATATATCTACTGAGTACAGATGAATTCTTGTACAGGCGTTTTCGTGTTCAGTACCTCAGAAACCCATGAGTAATCTGTTTTCATCAATTTAGTACTGAAAACACTCGAAACTCCAGAAGATGACCTGCCTTAGGTACCAGATGCTTCGTGGGTTGAGTCTGATGGCATATTCATGTTCAGCAACCCCAAAAACTCAAGAGTAATCCATTTGCACTAATTTAGTACCAAAAACTATCGAAACTACAGAAGATAACCTGCCTTAGACACCAGGTGCTCCGGTGTCTGTTCTGATGGCGTATTTATCTTCAGAAAGCCGGAAAACCCATGAGTAATCCATTTGCATCAATTAAGTACCGAAAACCCTCGAAACTCCAGAAAATGACGTGCCCTAGGTACCAGGTGCTCTGGTGTCTGTTCTGATGACGCAATGGTGTTCCACAACTCCAAAATCCGACTAGTAAGTAATCCGTTTGCATCAATTAAATGCCGAAACCCCTCGGAACTTAAGAAGATGACCTGCCTTAGGTACCAGGTGCTCCCAGGGTGAGATTTGATGGCGTATTCGCTTTCAGCAACCTCAAAAACCTATGAGTAATCCGTTTGCATCAATTTAGTACCGAAGACTCTCAAAGCTCCAGAAGATGACGCCCCTAGCAATAACCTTGGGCACCAGGTGCACAGGGAGTCGATATTGATGGCATATTCGTGTTTAGCGACCTCAAAAACCCGTAAGTAATCCGTTTGCATCAATTTGATACCGAAAGCCGCCGAAACTCCAGAAGATGATGTCCCTTACTACGGCCTTGGGCACCGAGTGATCCTAAGGTCTGTCCTAATGGCATCTTCGTCTTTAACCACGTCAAAAACCCCTCGAGTAGTCCAGTTACATCAATTTAGTGTCGAAATCCCTCGAAACTCCAGAAGATGACGTGCCTTAGTAGGACCCTGGGCACCAGGTACTCAGGAGGTCAATTCCTATATCATATTTGTATTTGGCGACCCCTAAAATCCGTGAGTAATCCGTTTGCATCGATTTAATGCCGAAAACCATCGAAACTCCAGAAGATGACGTCTCCTGCCGTGGCCTTGGGCACCAGGTGATCCGGGGGTCAGTTCTGATGGCGTAATCGTATTTAGTGACCCCAAAAACCCCCCAAATAATAAATTTTGTTCCTTAGTATACTGATTTTGACTTTATTTTTATATTTATGCAATTTTGGATGCATTTTATGCACTTTACAGTGCAATTATGCATTTCCACCCATTTTTGAATAGTAGACTTTTTTCCTGGCGTCATCCTGAACATATTGCAAAAAACTGTAAGTCTCTAATGTCTGGTTGCACCAACAAATCTTAAGCTCCAGCTTAGCTAAGTTCTACTTATAGATAGGGCATCTTTGAGTGTCACTTACTTTGCACCATGATTTTCGATTCTTGCCTTATTATCAAATATATCTATTATTATATTGTGATATTTTTATTATAATATATTATAATTATATTATATTAATTCTTGTGTTATTCTCGTCTTTAGCTTAAGATCTGTTGGTGCAACCGGGCATTAGTGCTGTATTTAAAAAATTATTTATTCGGGTGTTTTAGTGCTAAATGCTCTGGTCTATACTTAGTAGGTAGATTTCGATATTCAACAAATATAAATTAGACCAGCTTTTTTGCGTGTGTGCTGATATGTACGGCAATATAATTAATTATTGCATATATCGGGATTCACATAGGATGACCATTAAAAATAGGTACTCACGGTTGTGGATCTTGTAATCGTGTAAAATAAACACTTTGTGAAAATTTCACTAAAAATTGACTTGTATAACTCAAGTAAATGAATTTTCAATGTGAGCTACAAATAATACGTGTTTACCATTTGGTTAACTATGGTAAATATATTTTACTTCTATATGGATATGCTGACGACTCACGAATGATCTATCCATCCTCAGCAAATACCTTAAGAAATGGAGACTACAACCAAGTACTACAAAAACTGAAGTATCAGCTTTTCATCTCAACAACAGGCTGGCAAACAGAGAATTGCGAGCGTATTTTAATAACAAACTACTAAAACACAATAAATACCCGAAATACCTAGACACAACGCTCACATTCAGAGAACACCTGACGAGAACAGCAGCAAAATTGAAAATACGCAACAATATAATCCAGAAACTCTGCGGCACTACATGGGGTCCACAGCATCAACTTTAAGATCCTTTAAGATCCAGTGTGGCTTAATAGCAGGCATACCCACCTGGTCGACATTCAACTAAACCGCGCTTTGCGTATGATAACAGGCACAATTAAGCCCACCCCTACAATGTGGCTACCTACCCTTAGTAATATAGCACCACCCAACCTACGCCGCGAACATGCATTAGTTAAAGAATATAACAAAATAATGGACATTCGCCAGCTTCTAGTCCACAACGCAAAAAATATTGCAAAACCTCTAAATTTTAAAGAACCGCTTAGATTGACATGAAATTTGGCATACACATAGCTAACAAGTCAAAAAAAAAAGTGATATTGTGCCGAGGTGTGCTTTTGCCCTGGAGGTGAGTTTGACCCCTTCTCGGGGGTGAAAAAATATACGTACAAAGTAAGTCCCTCCTCCTCCTCCTAAGTGCCTTCTCTATTGAGGTTGACGATCAATATGGCAAATTTCTTTCTGTTCTGGGCTTGATGGATTAAGTCATTCCCTGTTGTGTGGGTCCAATCTCTGATGTTTCGGAGCCAGGATTTTTTCTTTCTTCCTACACCCCTTTTACCTTCGATTTTGCCTTCTAATATTACCTGAAGCTGCTCAAATTCCCTATGGCGCATTATGTGTCCTAGATATGACGTCTTTCTAATTTTGATTGTATTGACCAGATGAGGACGTGTGTTCATTATTTCCAGTACTTCTTCATTTGTAGTTTTGCTGGTCCAGCTTATTCTTAGCATTCGGCGGTACATCCACATTTCGAATGAATTTAGTTTGTTGACGTCATACTGTTTTAATGCCAGGTCTCACAGCCATATAGTAATAGAGATCACACATAACACTTTAGTGTTCTCAATCTTATTGTGACTGATAGCTTGGGGTTACAGAGCATTTTACGCATGTTCATGAAGCCAGATCTTGCTATTTCAATGCGTCTTCTAATTTCTTTTGAGTGGTCTAGCTGACTGTTTAGCTTTCTGCCCAGGTATATGAAGCTTTTGGAACTCTGAAGGGTGATACCATTGATTTGTATGTTGGGTGTAATTTGTTTATGGGGGTTCTTGTGGAATACCATGATTTTGGTCTTGAAAAGATTAATATCCAAGCCCAGTCTGTGACTTTCTTCTGCTAGTATGTTCATCAATATTTTTAGTTGGTCTTTTGTTTCCGCTAATACTACGGTATCATCGGCATATCTTACATTGTTAATGATAATTCCATTGACTCTGGCACCTTCAGGGCGGTCTTCAAGAGAAGCATGCCCGAAACATGGCCTAAAGGTATTGAAATCAGTGAGTATTTTTTTCGTAGAAGACGCAATTTCTACAAACCTTCTAAGTTTAATGGATCCACTTCACGAGGACGACATAACTCTTACCGACAGAAATAACGATGCTGTATCCTACAAGTTGTGCCATTTAAATGTACAAAGTTTAGCAAATAAGATACATTTTTTAAATATGTTTTTAGAAAAATATTGTCCAAATATATTTTGTTGTTCTGAACACTGGGCATCTTCAGATAAATTAGAATCATTAAAGCTGGCAAACTATCATCTTTTATGCCGTCATCAACAGTCTCAGGGTGGTGTTGAGATATTTATTTGTAGTGAGTTGTATAAGTACTGTACTGTAATTGAACCTTTGTCACAATACAATGTAGAATTTTCATTTAAATGTGTAGGTATTAGCTTGTTAGATGACCGTTGCTGCGTGCTAACAATATATAGATCGCCCAATGGTAGTATAGAAACGTTTTTTTAGGTGCTTCTCTGAAGTGTTAAGCAAAGTACATAATAAATTTAAGCAAATAATCATTTGCAGTGACTTAAACATTAACGGACTTGTCAATACCACTTATCTCAGATGTTTCTCTGATCTCCTTGAAAGCTTTCAGCTAAAATCACATATATCAGTTGCAACCCGAATAGCAAAATACGGTAATATAATAACCAAAACATCTATTGATTACATAATAACTAAATTAGATTTTCGAACACCTAATATATTGTTATATTTCTATTTGATATGAAAATTAAAATTTGATAATTATAAACAAAATTCAATTTAATATAAAATATTTTCAATTTTCTCAACCACGGGCATATAAATTTAGAACAACCTGTATACAACAAATTGTTATATTTAATTTTAAGAAGTGATTAGAAAAAGCTTACGGAACTCGGGACAATGCGCTTAGAAAAAACAAAGTGAATGGCGCGTACCATTATCGTTGTTCGCGGAAGGTTCGATCATTAGCCTATGCTAAATAAAACTCAAGTGAAATCGATAATAGGTCATTATCGTTGTTCGCGGAAGGTTCGATCATTAGCCGATGCTAAATAAGACTTAGTGGAAATAGAGAATAGGTCATTAAATTTTGTAAATAGTAGAAAGTAATTTTAGAATGGGAATTAACTATTTTCTTTGAAATCCATTAAGCATATTTAGAAAGATTAAAAATTGGTTTTGAGGAAGACTGCGAATGAGAGTTGGTGGTGGAAGGTTGATTTGTGAATCTGGAAGGGATATTTAGAAAGTAGGGGAATGAATGACAAATAGAGATCAGAATGTTTTGAGCTGTCGAGAAGTGAAGTCCAGTAGTAGACGGTAGTGTACGGAGAGTGAGAAAGCCGGTGTAGTTCCGTGAGTGTGGAGTATCTATCGTGGAACGAGAGGTAGGCCAGGTTGAGAGTAAAAGAACCTCCTTGAGCCAAGAGTGTCCCGATAGCTGATTGCAGTTTCGAAAAAGGTAGAATACAGCATCACGACAGAAGCAGGAAACGAGAGCTATACGAGCTAGTTTTCAAAGGAGAACATTACTGAAAGCCAGGACGAGGTTTTGATCGCAGCCAAGGATAGCAAGAAACGGGTCTTGTGTGAAGACATTCTCAGTTCACCAGAAAAAGGTCAGTCTCATTTGTTTGGACATGAATGTATGGCTTTTTCGTATTAAATACCACATTATAAATTCAAGAACATAATAAATAATATCAGAAAAGCTTCATCAAACTTAAATAGAATTGTTGCTAATAAATCCTAATAGTTAAATGTTAATAAAAACTTTCAATTGGAAACCAAAAGGAAATAAGATTCCCATGTGTAAATGTTATGTTTAAGAATAATAAGATATAGCAAATATTAAGCAGTGATTGCCATTTAAATAAAATAAACAATATTTTGATTACAATTGTAACCCATATGTGTTATTATTTTACTCTTTTCTTTCCTATCCCGATTAGGAACCATTGAGAAATACTTAGAAGCCACGTAAGTAAGTAATTAATTTTATAAAAAGCCCTGAGATTGAAAACATATTGATATGTGATCTGGTAAATTAATTAGATTATTATTAATGCATTGATTAAATTAAATGACATATAAAAATATTATCTCATATCAATAATCAAGATCACATCAATATGTATAACCGATCCAGCCATTTCTGATCATTTAGCTCAAATACTAAAATGGGAACTAATAGAACAGTCAGTTACAACTGATGAAAAAATGTCTCGTCGTATATTTAGCCAACTTTCTGTAGCAGAATTTAAATATTTATTAAGTAAAATCGATATTATTTCTCTCTCTCTATATATATATATACAGGGTGTCCCCGAAAATAGTGCGTTCCTTAAAGGTGTAGGTAGAAGGCACCATGTAGATCAAAAAAGTCTTATAACATTTTTTTCTAAATTCACCCGTTTGGCCAAAAAACGAAAATACATTTTGGCATGTAAAATAAAATATGACAACTCTGTAATACAAAACGTTAAAGGTACATGGTCACAATTAGAGAAAATAGTGGGTTCCTGTTTATTACTGTTATACCCTTAGAGGATGGAAATTTTTCCATCCTCTAAGGTTATACCTGTAAAGTAATAAAATGTAAATACATATCAATGAAACCCTTGTTAGACCGGACTGTATTGCCGCCCTCGCTAGCGAAATTATTCCGATTCGATTTTTTTTTCCACAAACTTACTCAAAAAGAGGTCCTTATAACATGCACAGGGTGCCGGGCGGTGCCGTGGTAGAAAAAATGTTTAAACAATTTTTTTAAACAAATTCATAAAAATAATTTTTTTATTTCGAACAATATTTTTTTAGATAATTTGGGTCATTCTGAGCAAAAAACGCCTCTTGTCATTTTTATCTAAAATTGATTGTTGTTGAGTTATATGCGATTAAAAATTTGAAAAATGCGAAAATAGCCATTTTCAATGCTTAATAACTCGATTAGAAATTATTATTATGAAATTCAAAAAGTGACCAAATCAAGTTTCAAACCCCTTCTTCAAGGTCCTGAAGAGATTTTTATCATTATTTTGTTACAAAGCTGTTATTTTTAATTATTAACAATTAGCGCTATAGTTCAGTATGTATCGTCGCTCCCGTTAGTGAAATTATTCCGATTCGATTTTTTTGCACAAACTTACTCAAAAAGAGGTCCTTATAACATATCCACCGTGTGCCGGCCGGTGCCGTGGTCGAAAAATTGTTTAAACAAATTCATAAAAATAATTTTTTCACTTCGAACAAATTTTTTTTAGATAATTTGGTACATTCTGAGCAAAACATGTCTCTTGTGATTTTTCTCTAAAATTGATTGTGGTCGAGTTATACGCGATTTAAAATTTGAAAAATGTGAAAATGGTCATATAACTCGACAACAATCAATTTTAGAGAAAAATCACAAGAGACCTTTTTTGCTCAGAATAACCCAAATTATCTAAAAAAAAAATCGCTCGCAATGAACAAATTATTTTTGTGAACTTAATAAAAATTGTTTAAACAATTTTTCGACCACGGCACCACCAGGCACCCTGTGGATGTGTTATAAGGACCTTTTTTTGAGTAGGTTCGTGCAAAAAAATCTAATCAAAATAGTTTCGCTAACGGGGGCGACGATACAGTTGGACTATTGAGCTAATTGTTAATAATTAAAAAATAGCTGCTTTGTAATAAAATAATGACAAAAATCTCTTCAGAACCTTGAAGAAGGGGTTTGAAACTTGATTTGGTCACTTCTTGAATTTCATAATAATAATTTTTAATCGGGTTATTAAGCCTTGAAAATGGCCATTTTCGCATTTTTCCAATTTTTTAATCGCATATAACTCGACAACAATCAATTTTAGAAAAAAATGACAAGAGGCGTTTTTTGCTCAGAATGACCCAAATTATCTAAAAAAATATTTTTCGAAATAAAAAAATTATTTTTATGAATTTGTTTAAAAAAATTGTTTAAACACTTTTTCGACCACGGCATCGCCCGGCACCCTGTGGATATGTTATAAGGACCTCTTTTTGAGTAAGTTTGTGCAAAAAAATCGCATCGGAATAATTTCGCTAGCGGGGGCGACGATACAGTCCGGTCTATGTCCATATCGGAATACCCCTAAGTGTTTACAGTGCAACCTGTCGGGGCGCCTCAACATCAAACAAAAGAAGAATTTGTTTCGTTTGTTATTATACTGACATCTGGATATTTCCGTATTTATTAGTTTTATTCTGTATCAAAAGAAAGAGTCTTTCTCGAGGAACAAGTGATTATCAAAACAACGAGGAATCGGTAGGTAATTCAAATAGTATATCCGTTACTTTGTAAAGGGTAGGTACTGTTTTCATCGTACGAGATAGATTGGAACATTTTTTGTGTTTAGTGTAAACGCGATTGTGGTTAGTGTCACCGTTGAATAAAAGTGTTTTCCATCCGAGAATATCATGATATGTTGATTGTTTATGGAGAAGCGCAATGCAACAGTAATTTAGCTGTCCAAATTTATGTGCATCGGTATCCCGAAAGGCGAGCTCCTAATCCTAGAACTTTTGTGAATGTTTCTCAAAGATTATTAGAAACGGGTTCTGTTGTACCGAAAAAAAATAGCGGAAGAACAAGAAGTATCCACCGATTGAATGTAGAAGACGACATTTTAGATGCTGTGGAAAATAATCCAAATGTAAGCACACGAGATGTGGCTAAAGTGGTTGGCATATCGAAAAACGTTGTTCATAGAACATTTCGGGAACAACTTCTACATCCATATCACTATCAGAGAGTACAAGATTTACACCAAGGTGATCTTCCTCGACGATTAATATTTTGCAGGTGGTTTCAAGATAAACTCATCAGATAACCTGAATTTCCATCTAAAGTGTTATGCGCGGATGAGGCATGTTTCACGAGAAATTGTGTGTATAATTTTCATAATTGCCTCATATGGAGTGACGAAAACCCTAATATAATACGTAGGACAAATTTTCAACGAAAATTTAGCATAAATTTATGGGCAGGAATAATCAACAATCGTATGATAGGACCATATGAATTACCCAGAACTCTAAATGGAGAGGCCTATCATAATTTCTTGCAAAATGTTTTGCCGGTTCTGCTTGAAGACCTGCCATTGCAAATACGCCGTGAAATGTGGTTTCTTCATGACGGAGCCCCAGCACATTTTACCAGAGTTGTGAAAATCTTTTGGATACCACGTATCCTCGTCATTGGATTGGTAGGAATGGACCCATTCTTTGGCCTCCCCGAAGTCCCGAATTCAATGTAATAGATTTTTATTTTTGGGGACATCTTAAATCGTTAGTTTATGATAACCGAGATGAAATCCAATCAGAAGCTGAATTACGGGAACGAATTTTTGATGCTGCAGAAACCATTCGACATAATTTAGATAACTAGTTCGCGCAGGTGGAGCTCACTTTGAACATCTATTATAAAAAATATTGTCAAGTAAGTATAAACATCTAATTTAATATTATTTCACAAGTAAACAAATCACTGATAGTCCGAGAACACTGTAAAAAACTAATTTAGAATTATTAAAGGTTGTCTGTGGTATTTAATTTCCACTGTTAACTATGTACTTAATTCAGTTAAAGCCCTTAAACACCTCTAGAGCTTAATAAATACATAATACAATGTAGTTTAGTTAAAAGATAAAGCGTTTCTTATTGTAAATAATTAACATTTTATCAATTCGTTTAAAATTATTCCATATTCCACTACATTTCAGAAAAACATTACAAATAATTTTTCTTAGTTGCATTAATAATTGCATTTTGGGAATTAAACCATAGTTACTTAAGGAAGTAGGCGCAAAATTTTGGTCCAATGCTATTTAAATGCACTAATTTTTTTAGAATCTTAAGAAAACTATTAAGTATTTTTGAAAACTTTAGACGCAGAATGAAAGATTGCATTATTGCCGAGGGCCGAAAGTCCCTTAGAATAAATAAAAACTTTTTTTTAATGAGATATTTGAAATTAAAAATCACACTAAATTTTCTCTTTTTTTACTCCTGTAACTTATTAAAATAAACATTATAACGTAATATTTCATTCTGCGTTTAAATTTTTCAAAAATATTTTTTAGTTTTCTCAGGATTCGAAAAAATGAATGCACTTAAAATGCATTAGAGGCGATATTTTGCGCTTATGCCCTTAAGTAAAAGTAATAATTTTCGAAAAAGTAGAATTTCGAGCCGTAATCCAAAACCTCAATTAATTCAGATAATAGAAAATGAACCATAATTAAAGAAACAATTATGTTGAAAGTGAAAGTAGGTAACAAGGTAACCCATATTTCAGATGTCAACAACCTCCCAAACAGATGGGCTTGTGCATGGGGTTCCGTTAAATTTCGTAAGTCACAATTGTAGGTGTTGCCAGATTGTTCAATTGTCTGAAAATGAAAATTTGCCTATATGGAGACCAATGTAATTTTTTTTTTGGAAACGGCTAACTTTAGAAAAAAATGTTATAGGACTTTTTTGTTCTAAATTGTGTAATATATCCATACTTTAAAGGAACGCACTATTTTCGGGGACACCCTGTATATATATATATATATATATATATATATATATATATATATATATATATATATATATAAATATATATATAAACAAAAGATGTAAATCTTTGAAACACACTCAGTGATCAAAAGATCTAAGTTATTGGTTTACCGACCAAACGTAACTAAATCAAACAAATGAAATAGAGAATGTGGAAAAATCCCCTTACGAACAATTCACACATCCACCATTTCAGGTCGGGAAAAATTTATTGAATAGAATCAAAGATCCAAACACCTGTTCTTAGAAATGTGTTTCGCCCTCTTCAACCTCTCTGGGCTTATCAATAAAGATGAGAGGTTGAATAACTTTAGACACATTCCATCAAAAAACAACATTCGAGACCCAGACATAGCAGGAGCGTATATCTACGCCGCATAATCTGACCATGACAGCCTCACGTTTTAATTCCCTAATTACTATAAGTAAAATATATGTTTGAAAAACAAAAAAACAAAAGATGTAAATCTTTGAAACACACTCAGTGATCAAAAGATCTAAGTTATTGGTTTACCGACCAAACGTAACTAAATCAAACAAATGAAATAGAGAATGTGGAAAAATCCCCTTACGAACAATTCACACATCCACCATTTCAGGTCGGGAAAAATTTCTTGAATAGAATCAAAGATCCAAACACCTGTTCTTAGAAATGTGTTTCGCCCTCTTCAACCTCTCTGGGCTTATCAATAAAGATGAGAGGTTGAATATCTTTAGACACATTCCATCAAAAAACAAGACCCAGACATAGCAGGAGCGTATATCTACGCCGCATAATCTGACCATGACAGCCTCACGTTTTAATTCCCTAATTACTATAAGTAAAATATATGTTTGAAAAACAAAAAAACAAAAGATGTAAATCCTGAAATGGTGGATGTGTGAATTGTTCGTAAGGGGATTTTTCCACATTCTCTATTTCATTTGTTTGATATATATATATATATATATATATATATATATATATATATATATATATTGATTTCTCAAAATTTGTATCGGTAGATGAAATAATGTTCAAGTCCTTCTGCGATGAACTAACATATGCATTTAATACGCAGCGTTCCCATTAAAACGTGTTAAACCAAATAACGAAAAACGTAAACATAACAAAGTAAAGTTTTCAGTTGAGTTAGAAAATGAAAAATCGGAACTTAAACATGATAGCTGGATTAGAAAAAACTCTAATATTATCAGCAACGAAAATTATAGACAAAAAAAAACAAATGATTAACCACAAAATTAAAAAACAGAAGCATTTCTCAGATTTAATCAATAACTCCAGTAATAAAACGAAAACAATGTGGCAACTAGTAAACAGAAAACTAAATAGAACGAAGAGACTTGCCCTTCCAAAAAAACTGGAATACAATAATAGGCAATTAGAGTGTCCTAAAGAAATATCTAATGTTTTTGTTGAGTATCTAATTGAGTCCGTAGAATCAATAGTTCCAAAAAATGGTCAATGGAACAAAGATGACAAGACGTACACCTAATGAATCACTTTATTTTCACCCAATCATTGAATACGATGTTTTGGATGTAATCAATTCTTTTAACAACAAAAAGTCCACAGGATTTGACGATATGCCAGTTTCACCCCTAAATGAATGTTCACTCACTCACTCACACTCGCCGATCATCCCACCCCCTAGGAACATGTGTGTACCGCTGCTAGTCAACGGGACCCACATGTCCGAAAATCAGACCGGTCACGCTCCAAAAGAGCAAGTCATTTTGGATCGGTACCTATCTGACCCCCAGGTTTTTCCTCCACCCCTCCCCAACGTGTGACATACGCGGGGAGGCTATGATCTTTGCGTCGGGTGATTTGGGAAAGAGAAACACCCTTCGCTTTAGCATGGTTGTGGTTAGGCCACCTCACTGTAGGGGTAGCTGTGTAGCTTTTCTCCCTATTTACTTTACTGATTCTACTTTGGTATTGACATGAGTTTGGACTGAAGTCCCTAAGAGTGTGTTTCCTCGCGGAGAGACATCAACCTAGATTGATGTCACTCCGCGGGGAAACCGTGTAGTGAGCTCGGCCACTCAGCTGCCGATTTGGCAAAATAAATTTTGTTCTCCTCGGCAGCTGAGCACCCGATGAGTCTGGCCATCGAGCCCATGGTTATCGCCCATGGTCTCGATGCTCAGAGTTTCGCGATGGTTAGGTCTCTCATTCGACCTGCCTTAAGGGCCTGAAGCCTAAGTGGCTTGTACAAGGTGACCTGATGGGTCCCTTGTACCCTTAATGTTGAGTATGAGCCGAGTGGGTACGGTCAGTGTTCACTAATCTTCAAAGTATACTTAATGTTAACTTGATTGCGACAATAAAGGGTGTTTTGTTAGTTTTATATATTTTTTTGTGGGTTAGTGTATTTTATGTATTTTTTTTGGTGAGCACGATCTGGCGTCCAATCATCTAACATCGATTGGGCCCCAGAGCATGATCTTTTTTTTTTTTTTTTTTTTTTCTACCTTTATTGCGCGGTGTGGTTTGACTACTCTGTAACTATCTCAGACATCACGTTCTTCTGCTGGGACCAGTCTATATCCCAATAGTTGCTGCTTAGGCCGTCTATGTACCGTTCTAACGTTTTCGTCATAATCCGTTAATTCCCTTAGCCACCTGTTGGGGTGATTTCTCACATTGGTGAAGATGTCATACGCTTTTTCGTCCATGGTCCTTAGGATTTTTTTCTGGTCTGTGTCCCGGTATATGTACCGCAGTGGTACATATCTGGGCACGTTTAGGGCTTCTCTGATTATATAGTTTTGGCACACTTGTAATTTCTTCCTGTTGGACTTGCACGTGTGTCCCCAGGCTGCTGATGCGTATGTTAGGGTTGGCAGAATTATGCTATTGGCTGTTCTGAGTTTTGTCTTGATGTTTAATTTGCTTCTCCTCCCTATTATTGGGGCTAGTTGCTTCCTTAGTGCTTTTGCTTAATTCACCGTTAGCTTTATGTGTTGTGTGAATGTTAATTTTCTATCTAACGTTACGCCTAGGTATTTAGCTTCGTTTTCCCATTCTATTTGGTTATTATCCAAGCTTAATTCTGTGTTCGGTGTTCCCCATCTTTTACGGAACATGACGGCCTGAGTTTTATCTGGATTTAGTGCAATCTTCCATTTTATGCACCATCGTAATAGTCGGTTTAGTTCTCCTTGTACATGTCTTGCTGCCAGGTCTGGGTCTCTGCTTCATGCTGCTATAGCAGTGTCATCTGCGTATAGGCTTAGGATCGTTCTGTTGCTTTTAGGTGTGTCTGCGGTGTATATGGTGTACAGGTAAGGCGACAGCACGGCTCCCTGCGGCACACCCGCCTCCAGGGTCCCGACCCCGGACAGGGTTTCCCCTATCCGAACTCTGAACCTCCTGTTGGCCAAGTATGAAGCCAGAAGACATGTCATCGCCCCACTGTATCCATAATCGTTCATTTTGTAGATTAGGCCCTCGTGCCAGACTCTGTCAAATGCCTTACTGACATCGAGAAATGCAACTGCTGTGTACATTTTCTCGTTGAAGCCTTTCGTGATGTACTCTGTCAGTCTTAGTACTTGGAGTTCGCAAGAATGTTCTGATCTAAATCCGAATTGCGCTTCGGGGAGTATTCCTAGCCTTTCGGTTTCCTCTTGGAGTCTTTTGAGTATTACTCTTTCAGCTATTTTGCTTATAGATGATAGCAGGCTTATTGGCCTGTAGTTTTGAGGAAAGCTCCCGTTTTCCCCGGTTTTCCGATCATTATTACGTGAGCTTCTTTCCATCTATCTGGAAAGTATCTTAGTCTCAGTACTGCGTTGTTGATATTTGTGATGTACACTATTAATTTGGTCGGTAAGTTTTTAATTGCCCTATTTGTGATGTTGTCTGGGCCTGGTGCTTTTTTCGCCTTAGCCCTTTTGATTATATTTCTTATTTCTTCTGGGGTGGTGTGTTCAAGGCCTATTCTGCCTTTTCTTCTTTTTATTCTTCTTGCACTATTTTCGACTTCTGCGGTGAAGTCTAGGTCTTCCCTTTGATGGAAATTTTTCTCACAATTCTTTTCTAGTGTATCTTTCATGGCTTCTGCTTTGTCTTCGTCTGTATATACGATTCCTGTTTCTCCGTGTAGAGGTGGAATCGGTTTTCTATCGTTTCTAAGTACTGCTGATACTTTCCAGAATGCAGATTTATTCGGATTTAAGCTTTGGATATATTGGTCCCAGCATTCGCTTCGGTGCTCTTGTAACTGTTTTTTGACCTCCCTGTCTAATTCATTTGCAATTCTTTTATCTTCTCTGTTTCGAGTTCGTTGTGCTCTTCTTCTTCTTCTGTTCTTTTCTCTTATCAATTCTTTTAATTCGATTGATATTTCTCTGAATCTTCCTCTTTGTGTAGCTATGTTTTCGGTTCTTGTGCTGACTTCCATTGCATTTTGTATTGTTTGTTCTAGTTTTATTATGCTTTCTTCCAGTTCATTTATGTTATTTATTGTTGGTATTGCACCAATGTTCTCACTCATCACTCTTCTGAAGTTTTGCCAGTTTATTGTCTTCTTTTTACGTGGTTCTACTTGGTTCAAATCTATTGCCCCAAGTGTCATAACTATTACGTTATGTGTGGAGTCTCCCTCGTTTGCCGTTATTATCTCGTGTTGTAATCCCACCTGGTGAAGAATTGCAATGCCTATGAATGTTGGGATATTATCTCCCTGAAAGCATGTTGGGTCTGTAGGTCCAGTTACAATAGTGTTATGTTTGTTTTCGAGATAGTTACAGAGCCGTCTGCCATTACAGTTGGTTAGTCTGTCGAACCAGTTGGGCGACCTCGCGTTTAAGTCACCGATAATCACAGTGGGCTCGTCTGAGTCCAGGATGAGATCAAGATCCTCTCCCAGTACTGGATCCAGCGGCCTCACATACACCGAAGCAATTTTCAGTGTATGGTTGGCCGCAGTGATCCGCACCAAGGTAGCCTCCATGGTGACCAGGCCATCTGGTGTTGGAATATGTTGGTGTTGTATTCCTTTTTTCACCATAATGGCCGTGCCACCAGATCTCCCTGTCCGGTCAGTTCTATATATATCGAGTCTGTTGGAAAACTCGTCTAGTGTGTTTAGTTTCGAACGAAGCCCGCCCGAGTTTCATGACCCAATTTTAAGTTCGTCCAACTGGTTGTTCAACATTACGCGGTGTTGTTAAATTGTTTTATCACATCGAAAGCTGCAACCATTTTTTGCATCATGTTGGCGAAGTTCTGCATAGCTGCATTCATTTCGCACAACATTGCATTTTGGTCTAGGGGAGCGCTTGTGCTGGGAACGTTACCTTTTGCCGCATTGGCATAGCTAACGTTAGGTCTAGTAGGTGCACTAGGTGCACCTCTGCTCTTTGGTGGTGTTGGAGCTTTGGACCTTTTTTGGGGTGCTTTTTTGCATCCCCTGTAGCTTGCTGTGTGAGCTTCGCCACAGTTAGCGCATTTCGCTGCGGTTTCCCGGTCTTTCTCGCAATCAGATGTTTTATGATTTTCACCACATTTCACACAACGCGCTTCGCAATGACATGCCCTAGAGCCGTGATAGAAGTTCTGGCAATTAAAGCATTGCAGAACGTCTTTCTTAATTCTGAACTCGTCTTCTATTGTTACCTTCATGTAGGAGAGGTTACTGATTTGGGCCATTTTCTTTTCGTCGTCTTCACCGATGGTTACGATGTATAGAGGTAGCTCTTTTTTGTCCGGTTTCTTTGAAATCATCCGTTCGATTTTTCGAACTTCGATTCCTTCTTTTTCGATCTCTGCACCTAAAGCTTTCAGGTTTAATCCTGTGTTTAGGCCTCTGATGATCTTTCTCTTTGCCCTGTTTGTTTCTGCGTCGATCGGGTATGCAATGAATTCCACTTTTGGTGTGTGGTCTTCAAGGAGTTTTAACATCCCGAGGTAACCTTCTCTGTCATTAGTTTGGATAACTATAGACCTGCCTGACTTCGCGAATTTGTTCACGGAGCCAATGCCATTCGTCGCTGCTTTACCTAAAATCCGTTGGCTTTCAATAACAGACTTTAGGATAATGGCTGGTGGTTTTGTTTTTCTTGTGGAGGTCTTAGTCTCTGCCACTGCATTACTTGTTGAAGCCTTGCTGGCTTCTACTGCTGTTTTCTTCTTGTTTTTTCTGTTTTGTCTTTCTTGAAGATTATCCTTTGCTTTTTGTTCTTCATCATCAGAGAGCTGATGGATAATCACTTGAGCTACTTCAGCAGGCTTGGTGTTTTTAACAGTGGCAGGCTGAGTTCGTCGTTTTTTGCTGTTATTTGACTCATGATCCTTTTCGGCATCGCTTGCCTCTGAAAGGATCTCGGACATGTCATTGTTACGCGCGTTCTGCGAGATCTGGCTGGTTGTATTTTTGTTTTTCCTCTTACGATATTTAGGAAACTCATAGACACCGTCATTTCCAGATTCAGTACCTTCTTCCGTTTCCATAACAACTTCTATGGGTACTTCATCTGAGGGAGTTGGGGTTTGGCCTTGCTTTTCAGCAGTTAGTCTCATCAGCTGATCGACTAACTCCTGGTTTCTTAGATCTTTTTGCTCGATCGTGGCCCTCAGCTGTTTTAGCTCGGCCATCATCTCGGCTGTTTCTCTACCATGTCTCTCTCTTTCCCTCTGTCTTATGGATTCCGAGTTCTGGAGATTCATGATGAGCTCCTCGATCTTCGCATTCGTAGATGCTATATCGTGGGTGGGTTCAGGGGAAGCTTTTGGTCCTTGCGTAAGACTCATCAACCTTGAGACTAGCCCTCGGTTTTCCTCGTCTTTCTGAGCGTTAATGGCGTTGAGCTTTTGTAGCTCTGCCATTAATCGATCAATTTGCTGGCCATAGGCTTGTTGGTCTTGCTTTCTGGCAATTTCGGACTGATGCAGCCGAGCGATAATTTCGTCGATCGATCCTTGCATCGCATCTAAATCTTTGGCTTTTTTCAGCTCAGGATTTTGGGTAGGGCTTGAGGGGTTACGAGGCCTTTTATTTGCCTGTTTTTCCTCGGGGCGTCGGTTGCAGCTATTCGAAGTGTCGAATTCTACACGGGCTTGGGGTTTTTCTGAGACCTGAGGGGTTTCAGAGTCGCGGGTTTCGTTTTCTGAAGAAACCTGAGGGGTTTCTTCGAGGTCTTCGTAAGCTACTCTGACCTCTTCATCGGAGAACTTATTTTCTGGCATTTGTTCATCTTCAGAACTAGAGTACTCTTCCTCCATCTCCGACTTGGGGGAAGAGGCTCTAGGGGCGGATTCGTCGCCAGAAGCATCGTCGTCAGACGACTCATGCTCTGACTTCGAGAAGGATTCGGGTTGGGTGGGTTCATCAGCATTTTGAGCGGAATTGCTCGGTGAAAGCTCTGTGCTTTCAGAAGACGACATTATTTTACTTAAAAGACTCTGTTTTTTTCGGTTGGATGAACCGCTGTTCATCCAATTTCTGGGTGCCGTCCCAGGGACCTACGCGGCTGTTCACGCCGTAACTTGCGCTAGGGAGGGTTCCACTTGCGTTTTCTCAGCTATCAGGCCCAGGTGTCCGGGTCTGTCCGATGTGAAATACAAAAATATCCACACCTTACATTGTCCTTCCTACGGAGGCACAGATAGCTCCCGACAGGCACAAGGCCCGCTCGCTTCTTCACTGGCTAGTCCTGGATTGTGACCTCCCAGAGAATTCAATGAAAGATGAAATTCCCTCGGTTAATCACATCCAAAGATGTCGCTTTTGCCTCTCGGTTTTTGCCTAAGCGCGTGGATTTCTCTTCCCGCTTACCGTGTCTTACTCACGGTGATCTGAAAAGATCAGCAAGGTCGAGTCGTCCCCACTACTTCGGCTTCTCCTCGGTACTACAGCTCCGTACGCGTCTGCACTGTTCAGCGTCTGACGCTGAACTACTGATTGATAAAGTGAAACTCCTAAATGAATGTTCATCACAATTAGCTCCTTTTATAACCGAATTAATTAATTATTCAGTGAGTACCGGAAAATTCCCCGATATTTTAAAAACTTCTAAAGTAGTTCCGGTTTATAAGAAAGGTTCAAGAAACTTATTATCAAATTACAGAGGCATATCTATTTTAAGCGTTATCGCAAAAACTTATGAAAAAGTAGTGTATAATATAATTACGTCATTTGTAAATAAAATAAGAATCCTTAGTAGTAAACAACACGGATTTCGACAAGGACGATCATGTGAAACAGCTACAGTAGATTTAATTCAAGTTATTCATGAAAAAAATAGATCAAAATTTGTACACTTTTGGAATATTCTTTGATCTCTCGAGGGCCTTTGACTGTCTTGATCCAGTATGTCTAAAAGAAAAACGTATAGCTATAGGCATTCGCGAACCGGTCAACTCATGGATATATTCGTATACAATGAATAGACCACTTTTTTTGTGTCTATTAATAATATTTCATCGGAAATCTACTATAGTAATTTAGGAATACCCCAGGGTGGAATATTAGGTCCACTACTCTTTTTACTGTATATAAATGATATGCCTGAATATATCTCAGAAAAACACATATTCATGTATGCAGATGATACCACCTTATTTGTCTCAGCGGAATCCTTTGAGTTAGCACATTCTAAGGTCAAGAATGTAATCTTGTCATTTAAGAACTGGTGCTACCGAAATAATTTGGTAATAAATATAGATAAGACAGTATGTATTCAGTTTTCATATGGTGAGAGAAAAATAAGTACTTCTGCGTTCGAAATTACAGACAACGTGAAAATTATGATAGTTGATAGTACTAAGTTTCTTGGTACGATTCTGGACAATACTTTAAATTTTCGTGAACACGTAAACAATACCTGTTTAAAATTGAATCGAGCATATTTCGCGATATTGTCGTTAAAGGACGAAGTTACTATAAATGCGTTGGTTATACGATACTATTTCCAAGTGTATTCCATAATCAGTCAAAACATTATTGTTTGGGGACAGGCATCGGAAAGTTTGAGAGTATTTGTCCTACAAAAACGAATAATTCAAACAATATTTAGTTTACGCTTTAGAGACAGTTGTCGACAATGTTTTAAAAATAGTAACATTCTTACGCTTGCTTCAATATATATCTATAGGTTGTTGTCACGCACGTTCACTAATTAAATGATCTTAAAACAGCAAATTACTTACACGCATATAACACAAGAAACGCCGCCGGGATAATATATCTTCCCCGTCATATTCATACTAATTTTAGAAAATCTCCTGAATATGCAGGCTCCCTACTTTTTAATACACTACCATCTAGTTTTAAAAATTTTAATTCACTAACAACTTTCCAAAAAAAACTTAAAGCAATTCTTAATAAGCCATGCCTTTTATTCAGTACGGGAATTTACAGAATGCTTAGCTCTAATTATTTAGAAGATGCCCAATGTCTGGGGCGAATTTTAATTTTTGTATTGACATGATTTATGGAATAATTGTTGGCAACTTATTATGTATTTGTCTTGTACTATATATTATTTTTGTTTGTAATTGTAGTGTTGTAATATTTATTGTATTTTTTGACATGCCCTATGCATAAGTGTACGTAACCAAGGGTTAATAAAATTATCTATCTATCTATCTATCTATCTAACTAGCTCTGATATGTTCGGCATAGACGTTAAATAGTAGAGGGGACAGAACGCACCCTTGACGCAGTCCTCGTTCTATGTTTACATAATTGGTATTTCCGTTGTCTGTTCGAACACATCCTGTGTGGTTCCAGTATGTATTGCTTATTATAGATATGCCATGTCCGTCCAGCCCTACTTCTTTTAGCACCTCAATCAATTTTCGTGTCTAATGCGGTCGAAGGCCTTTCTATAATCGACAAAGCACACATACAGCTGTTCTTGAACCTCGAGATACCTTTCTGCCATTAGTGTCAATCCCATAATTGCTTCTCTGGTGCCTGTACCTTTTCTAAAACCATATTGAGAACGACTCAGGTATTCTTCACACTTATTGTGAATGCGGTTATAAATTGCTCACATAAAAATCTTAGCGGCATGACTCATTAGGGATACAGTTCGATGGTCTTCACATTTCCTTGCTTTTTGTTTTTTAGGAAGAGCTACATATGTGGATGTTAGCCAGTCATGTGGTAAAGTGCCATGTTCATATATAATGTTAAAGTAAGTCCGGAAATGGATAAATTTACTAATTTAAAGTAACTTTTGTTCTATAGAGTTTTTTCATTAAGGCAATACTTTTCGAGTTATTTGCTAGTGAATAATTGAATTTTTCAACAAAATAACCACGTTTTAGAAGGTTTTTCGGAAATACCTCAAAAAGTAAGTATTTTGTCGAAAAAACATTCCTAGCAAAAATATAGCCTGTAAAAAATTTAAAAAAAAATGGTGTATATATTAAGTCCCTATACCTAGTACAAGCAGAGTTATAGCTAATGAAAAATAGGTTCATATTCGTCAAATACCAAATGGAATACTGTAACGTGAAATAACCAAAAAATAAAGCACTTTTTGGGAAAAACGTATTACACCTTATTTAAACTGTTTAAAAAAGCTTCATTTTTGTTTTATAAAAATTTCTAGCATCAACAGTTATGCTCAAAATAAAGTTAATCCCTTTTTTTTGTTAAAAAAGTCGGGAAAATCACCTCCTAATTAGTATTTCAAATGAACTTAATCGTTACCACTTCACAAGTTTCTTTACTCGTATATGTATTGTTTATATGATCTGTAAGTTCTATCGGTTCAAAGTAGTCCTTATTTTTGAAAGGGCTGCAGTTAAAATGGCTTGAACGAGTCACTGATCACGAGAGTATGCAAATTTAGAAACACCAAATCTTAATCATTTTTGTCTTACATAAAAACAAAAAAATACAACATATTCAAAAAAGCAATGCTGACTTTTTTTGTTTTTTGAGATTTTTGGTATCTCTAAAAATTTTTAAGTTATTTTGAAAACAACATTTTTTTCGAAAGTAAAAATTTTAAAAATTTTACTTTAAAACCAAATTTTTTCAAAAATAAGCACTTTAACCGATGAAACTTACAGATCATATAAACACAACATATGTAATAGTTATTTATGATATAAGTGTTAAAAGTACAATTTTAAGGCACGCATGTGAAAGTTTGCAGAATGAGCGAAGCGAATTCTGCAATTCACATGAGTGCCTTAAAAATGTACTTTTTAACACGTATATCATACAATATTTTTTTTACAAACGTCTTATATATCAACATTTATAATTTATTCATTCCCAATTACAGGACAATATCTACAAAAACTTTTACTTGAACTTGACTGACACTCCATTTTTATATTTTTCTTGACATTACATCAAAACTGTCAATAGATTTTTGTAAAAAATTATAGATAAGGTTGAGAGTTGACAGTTTTTAATTTTTGCTAAAAAAACCTCATCAAACCTAATTTAATTTGAAAACAGTTGTTAGTTCTTGTTAATTTTTTATTTATAGTTGATAAGAAGTCGAGGTCCGCTGGGATGAACAGCCTCGGCTTCTTTTCGCAGTGAATATCTGTTGTGAATTTTGTTGTGTTTGACATTTGATTTTTTGGAAGAAAACTTGACAAATCTGTGATTATCGTTCGAGGTGAACGGACGACTTTTGAAACTCATCAAAAGGGTAAGGGCCAAAACTATCTATATTTTCCTGTTAATATCTAATTTGCATCGACTGACATAGATTTTAAATTCGTCAATCTGCCGCATAAGATGGAGGAAGAAGTTCCTCCCGATCCTCCTCCACCACCTGACCCTCCTAATAAAATCAACCAACTTGCATGTCAATCTCAACCTCCAATTATTCAGAAAAGTCTTAAAGGAAAAAAACAAATACTATATTCGGAGACCGATATAGGTCCTTATGAAGTATTTGTCCAGGGTCAGGATAAAAATATTGGAGATTACCACGTGTTAAGTATAGCTAAATCTATTTCCGTTTTAAAAATTAAAGACATCACGAAAATCAGTAGAAAAGGTAAAAACAGGATAGGGGTATTATTTGCCACTAGAAAAGCAGCCAACGATTTCGTTGTGAGGAAAGATTGGGAAGCCCTAGGGTATGACGTGTTCATTCCATTTCATCAGATTTCTTGTAGGGGTATAGTAAGGGGAGTTAATAAAAGATTCACAGAGGAAGAAATAAAGGAGGCATCAGAAACAAACTTGGCTTTATGTAAGATATTAAGTGTTAAGCGAATGAATCGAAGAGTACAAGTAGATTTAAAGATTGAATTTGTCTCCACGGGAACTATTAGCATAACTTTTTTAGGAAAAACTATTCCTAAAGAAATTTCCATATATCAACTACCAATGAGGGTCACACCATTCATCAGCCCTGTTCTTCAATGTGGGAATTGCTTATTTTATGGCCATTCTACGAACCAATGTAGAGGAAAAAAGAAATGTGCTAGATGCGGAACTTCTCATGAGGATTCTTCATCTAATACGTGTACAAAATATTGCATTTTCTGCAAATCTTCTGACCATGAATCAAATAGTCGTAATTGTAGAGAGAGAGTCAGACAAAAAGATATTAAGGATCTAATGTCCTTTTCTAATCTATCTTTTTATGAGGCAAGTCAGCAGGTTCCTAGGATCTCTAATATTTCATCTTTCAACTTAAACGATTTCCCCCCCTTACATAACGATCAGAATAATTCTAATGGCATCTTACCACAGGAGAGGAGGTCTGCAGCCTCAGCTCAATATTCAAAACCTTTTAGTCAAGTCACTCAATCTCCACAAAAAAGAAGAAGACCTTCAATACAAGAAAATACAGGTTATGATAAAATCTCCCACCAAAGACTACTTATTAATCCATCAGGTAGAAGAATAAATGAGCCCTCGACTTCAAAATTCAATCCTGCTCATGATTCTCAAATCACTAACTCACAATCTTTATCCCAACTTCATTTGGATTTCAATCAGGCCATGTCTATGCTGAACCAATCTCACAGGGAGCTCGTCATGACCTTCATTGGGGACTTAATAAACTCAAAATCATACTCCATCCCTTACAATATGGTAGATCTAAAGACCAGCATAACTAAAAATGTATCACCTTTCAATACAAATGTAAACCAGAGTCGGAGGGGAATAGAGGATCTCGAGCCTGAGGATTCGAGATCTTCTGACTCCTTGGTCTAGCAAACATACTCTATATAATGAATCCTAACACTCCGATAACTATTATTCAGTGGAATATACGTTCATATAACACTAATTCTGACAATCTAAAAATCCTTATAAAAAACCTTAACCCAGATATAATCCTTATTAGCGAATCTTGGCTCTTAAACCAACATGTTATAAGATGTAGAGGGTATCAAATAATCAGAAAAGATCGAGAGGATGGCTATGGCGGATTAATTACTCTTATCAAAAACAATATTGATTATAGGGAAATTCAAATTGCCAATCCAGGCTTCAATCATGATGTCCAATTCCAACTCACATTTCTCCCTAACTTTAATTTGAATATTCTTAATACATACTGTCCACAAGACAACTCTATCTCCAAATCCAACTGGTCTTCCCTTGTGAAATCACTTAATAAGCCATTTTTAATCATGGGTGATCTAAATTGTAATCATAAGGCATGGGGTAGTTCTAGAGACAGTCACAATGGTAGGATTATTTTTGATTCTTTGGAGGAACTTGAGCTAGTATTTCTCAATGATGGGTCTCCAACTAGATTGGTGGCCCCAGGAGGCAGTAATTCGGTAGTAGATCTAACAATGGCATCAGTCGATGTGGCAGCCAGGGTGGGCAAGTGGTCCACTATTTCAGATACTGGAACTAGTGACCACTTCCCCATAATATGTCAGTTAAATGTATGTCTTCAATCTCCCCCGCATTCATGTAAAAGAAGAAATCTAAAGAAAGCTGATTGGTCTACTTATCACAACAATTTAAACAGCATTTTCTCAGCTTCTCCCAGGGAAGATTACGAATTTTTTACTAACTCCATATCAGCGGTAGCTGATGAAACAATTCCTTGGCTTCACCCTGCTAATAATTCCAAATACCACATTCCATGGTGGGATGACTCATGTGCTGAAGTCGTCTCTGCGAGAGTGTCTGCCTTAAAAAAATTTAAAAATATCCCCTCAATGGAAAACTATATCGAGGCTAAAAAGAATATAGCCAAATCAAGAAAATTCCTAAAATCAAAACGTAAAAATAGTTTCAGGCTATTTTGCAGTAAATTAAATAGAAACACTCCTCTAAAAGTTGTGTGGGAGAAAATTAATAAGGTATCGGCTTCGAAACCTTCAATATATACTCAATTGCCTTCTACTCCTATATCCCACGAAATTCTATGTTGCTTAACCCCTCTTTCCGCTGTCAATAAAGTATTGGTTAGATCTCCTCAAGCCCTAGAACCGCCATTTGCTCTCGACGCAGTGGCGGCTCGTGATTTTTACTATAGGGGAGGCTATACCTAACTGTAAAATATCTAGACAAATTTGCACTAGCAAAAAAATGCGCCAAAAAATGTAATTTAAGGCCCCATCTTTTGACCATTTTTTATTTACATTTCATAATATCATCCTAATTCATAATTTCATGATATCATATCATTTTAAAAATAGTTAGTCTAATAGTAAAAGTTTAATACCAAAGTTTGTGTAGTTTATTTGTTAACAATTCCATCTATTTGTAAATAGATACCTATGCATATCAAAATAAATACAGATTTGAAGTTTTGCAGTCCATACATAATGAAGCTTCAAATTTTTTAAGATACTCAACTGATTTTTTTTAATTCTAAACGCGGCCTACTGCGAATTCAAAAACACGATAAATTACCGATATTTTGCTTTGAGTTAGAGATATCGGAAAAAGTTATTTGAGCAAGTTGTTCCAAATATTATTATAACCCCACATACCAAATTTCATAACAAAATTCGCACTTTTAGATTTTTCATTATTTTTAGTCAGGACCCTAAAATTCGTTGTCCCGAGACGCACCCAACCACCCAACGGAGCTGAGAAAGTACTCTGCCTCCCTTGGTATATCTCTGGGCAGCGTGTGATGCCGCCGTAGATGCCACTGTTAGGAGACCGGGTCTCCTTAAACGCCTGCTGCGCTGCACGGAGCATTAGTAACGGAGAATGCTGGGCTTCTCGGCTCCGTTCATGCATCTCGGGATAACCCAGGGTCCTGCCTACAATAATATGTAATAAAACTGAGACGCGATCATGCGTTCTAATGCTAATGCTCCGTACGTATGGATAATTAGTGATAATATGGAATTTACACGTTGTATAATAGTGAGAGTAATTGTTGTTTTCGCGATTCATGATAAACAAAACAGTATAGTGTGAAAAAAATTTATGGGGAGGCTGAGCCTCCCTTGCCTCCTCTGACGAGCCGCCACTGTCTCGACGAGTATCAGAACTCCCTCTCAATTAAATCTGACTCGGCTCCTGGTTTGGATCAGATTTCCTACTCCATGTTAAAAAATCTTCCCGTTGTTGGATCTTTGTTATTAATTCAACTTTTCAATGAAAGTCTTAGAACGGGTATAGTTCCTGTTCAGTGGAAACAATCAGTAATTTTACCTATAATCAAAAAAGATAAAGATTGTAATAATCCGTTAAACTTTAGACCAATAGCTCTTTCTTCATGTGTAGGCAAAATGCTCGAAACTCTTATAAAGAATAGAATAGAGTGGACTGTGGAACATAATAAGATTTTTAATCCACTACAACTAGGATTTAGAAGGGGTAGAGGTTGTACGGAATGCCTTACATACCTCAACTCAACAGTTCAAATAGGCTTCGCTCTAAACCAATACACTATTGGCATCTTTCTAGATATCTCTTCTGCTTATGATAATGTCAATATATCACTCCTGTATTCCAAATTATTAAAGTATAACATTCCAACCCAACTGGCTAATTTGATTTTCTGCCTTCTAAATGACAGAGAGCTATTTGTCAAAGACAAACTGGGACAAACCCATGGCCCAAGAAAATCAAGTCTGGGACTACCCCAAGGTTCCCCATTAAGCCCTATCCTCTTCAACTTATATTGTCTTTCCCTGTATAATATAATCCCCTCTTCATGCAAACTAATTCAGTATGCAGATGATTTAGTTCTTCTTATTAGAGGGAGTGATATTAATGAATTGGTAATTAATGTAAATAAATTCTTGGTTCAGATGGAATCATGGTTGCTAGACCACAATTTAAATCTATCTCAGAACAAATCTTCTGCAATATTATTTACAAAAGGAAACACGAACATCTCTCCCCCCAACGTAATATTTTGTAACCAGAATATTGGTTGGGTGGATTCAGTCAAATACCTGGGGGTAAATATTCAAAAAAACTTAAAGTGGAATTCATATGTAAACTCAATAGAACTAAAAGTAAATCGTGGCCTGAATGTGATGAGAGCTCTTTGTGGGACTTATTGGGGAAGTGATCCGGAAACCTTACAAATTGTACACAATGGTCTGATTCAGAGCCATCTGGACTATGGCTGCCAGGTAATTTTCGATTGCCCAACTTCCTTAATTAAAAGATTGGAGAAACTAAAATACAAAAGTATCCGAATTATAACTGGATGCATGAAATCTACCCCAGTCCATGCTCTCTTAAGTGAAAGTGGTCAGATCTCGCTTAAATCTAGATGGGAATGGCTTAGCTCTAAATTTATATTAAAAAATTTAATGTTAATTGGCAACCCAATTATTTCCGCTCTCGACCTGTTAGACTTGGCAATTCAAAGGAACCAAAATCATTGGAAAAACAGAAATATTCCATTTCTAGTGCTTTTAAAAAACAAATTTAAAAGTACTTATCCCAACTTATATTTAAGTGACTTATACCCATGCCATAACTTTGAACTAGACCATCAATTATCAACAATTCCAATCATAAATATCCAATCTAATCGTTCAGATGAACTTGCCTCAGTTCAACTTCAAAAAATAATTCTAAATAAACCTAGTCACATCAAATTCTTCACGGATGGCTCGGTTGATGGTGAAGGATCAGCAGGCTTTGGTGTCTTTAGCCCAGAGATCAACTATTCTTATACCAGTAAACTACCTAAGTATACCCAAATATGTACGGCTGAGATTGTCACAATTAATCATGCCCTCCAAATTATTTTGAAAAATGGGATTAAACAAGCAATCATCTGCTCGGATTCTAAAAGTGCCATACAGAAAATAGGCAGATCAACCTATTCTATGGAAACAGAACACTCATCGTTCATGACCAAAAGAGGCATCATTGAAGCGAAAGAAAATAACGTTAATATTAGTCTGGCATGGATTCCAGGACACTCGAATATTAAAGGGAACATGGTGGCTGATAAACTAGCTAATATAGGTAGAACCTTAAATGTAGCTGCTGGTATCACTCTTCACTATTCCAACTTTCTACCAGACATCAAGCATTCCATCTGGAATCGGTGGAAGCAAGAATGGCAGGGGAAAAATCGAAATAATTCATTTTACTCTAAAATTGTAGGTCAGATAGATAAACTCACCTGGTACCACAATTTTGCATACCAAGACAGAAGACATATAACCACCATTATTAGAATGAGGACAGGTCATTGTGCTACTCCAGTTCACCTATTCAGGATAGGAGTAAAAGACAACCCATATTGTGACTGTGGCCGGGTTGGGTCCTTGAATCATCTGATTTTTGAGTGCCCTATAAATATGTCACCCAATTTTGACCTATATAAAGAATTAGCTAAAACAAATATCCCTACCCCCATTGAAATTTGCCTACTTATGTCCAACCTTAATCCACGTAGGATTAACTTGATCCTTAAATTCCTTAACTTAGCTAAACTTAACTTATAAATTAATCAATTCCCAACTTTGAATTAAAAAAATTAAGAAGATAAAGATATAAAAAGATATTAGACCTCCAAACGATAATAGTTGTAACCCTTATGTTATAATATTGCCTTTCCTGTAGGGACTGTCTGGCCTATAGGAAGATGTTTCTACTTATATTTTAAAAAAAATTGAGGCTTTAGCATATATATTTGGAAATATTCGATTGCCCAGAGCAAGACAAGAGTATTTCCCTGGTGTAAGCTGGGCGAATTATCCCGAGGGATATAACCCAATAAAGGAAGAAGAAGAAGAAGAAAACTGTCAATACGTAAATCATAATAACCATAGAATAACATCTTACTTTTATTGTTGTATATTCTAAGAAGTTTTAATAGTTTTTTTCTACAGACGTGTTAAAAATGCAGTAATACAGTTTAAATTAAATTTTAAAAAACCTTTTAAACCACCTTTTTCAAATTGCGCAAGTTGTACTATTAATATTAATGTTAATAAATGAAATATAAATATTTTGACGTTTCACAATTTGACAATTCACTTTTAACTGCAGTACCTTAAATTTTTTAAAGTACTAGTGCTTTAATAGTTATTTAACCAACAAGTGTATTAATAAGGGCGCTTAACAATTGAGATATTTTAACGCGTGAGCGGGGCGAGCGCGTTAATGTTCGAGATTGTTAATCGCCATTTTAATTCACGAGTTCGTTACAAAACTTTTCCGTCGACCGTACTTTTCAGAAATAAAGGTATCTTAGTTTAAATTTTTATTTACTTAACGATAAACAACATTTTTTTCAGCTTTCATTAACTTTATTCAAAGTTTAATTTTCCTTAGCGGTAGTTTTATTATTGTAAACATTAATATTCGAAATATTAGTACAATTACTGAAATTAAAGTAAGGTATTGAGGCATTCGTGATAAAGGTGGTACACGCGCAGTACAGTGACTAATGGCGAGTCAAATACATACGCTTTGACAGTTCTCAATATGTAAACAAACCTTAGAGTATTGAAAATTTTTTACCCCGCCAAATTTTCCATCCTCTAAGAAACAAGCCAAAACTGACAAACTGCTGAATTTATTTGTGTTACAAAATGTATGTTGTGTTGCCTATAATAAAATCATTCATTAATAGAAAATCATGCATTAATAGGGGTCATTAATCAATGATTTTGAGGGTGTTAAATTGATCATAAATGGACGGTCGACGGAAATAGTATATTATGCAACGAGCATTTAATGATGGTCATTATGAAGCGAGTATGAGGATTACGAAACGAGCCGTATGCGGTGAGTTTCGTATAGAGTACGAGCTTCATAATGATAATTAAATGCAAGTTGTATACACTATTTTTTCTATGATCATTCACAACAAAAAATATCCATAAGGAAAAATTTTCCTGTCTATTTTACGTCTATTCACTACTCCATTTATACTAACTTTTCGTTACAATTATTCAAATACCGCTTAATCTAATCTATTTCTAAACATCCTATCTGTCACAATTCCCACACAACTACATCAATATATCCTCTCATTACTCTCTAAGTCCATCTATTTGTATGCGTCTTCATCTAGTTTCCAACCAACACTACACAACATTCATTCCATTAACATAAACATCAACCCTTTACTGATTTAATTTCACATTTACACCTATCTTTCTCATCTTCTTACCTATCATCACCATCCTTTGGTAGCTGGTTGTGGTCGGACTCCTGTGGCTCTCAGTCTCTCCCTCATTTATTTCACCAATCTCAATCACTCTGCTGTCTGATATTTACAATTCCACAACTTGATTGCATCCAATATTACTTTTCACAATCTAATTTTAACTTTCTAATATTTTTTAATATTTAATAAAAAAAATTTTTCTTTTTATTTTTGATACAACTGTTACTCAACACCTTCTTTCTTTATTTTTTCCATAAAGGTAATAACTTAGAAAAATCTTACTTAATTTTTTCATTGTCCTAGATATACACATATATGGACAGAATAATATTTTTTAAACTTTTTTATAACAACTATCATTCCTAATCAGTGTTGAGTAACCCTCACATACCCCATAAACTTTAATATAGTACGCATTTCAGTTACATTAATTCATCGTCCATATCAATATTAAAATATTAGACATATAGAGCTCATTGTCTCATAATTTTACCATTAGCCATACCTTTGTTGCCTTTCTCATTTCATTCAGTTAGGTACCTACATTAATCATCTTCGTGCTGGATGTCAAATAGCTGCATAAGAATAGCAACTTCAACCTAGACATTGCCTTCACCATGTTTAATAGTACAGGAAAAATATACCTATTTTCTCTGCCCTAAATGCATTAGATCATATGGGCAAATTATTCTTTTTCAACTATTAAAACAAGATAAGATCTTCATTTTATTTAAAATACACCTCATGTATGGTTGGTTGCCTATCTTTAGTAATACACTTATTAAACCCCACTGACAATTGGTTTTTTAAATAACGTTATTGTCACTCTGTATATTCATTCTTGGTACCGTGAAATGGGGTGAGATTGATCAATTTTAACTTTATTTAATTTATATTTTAAACGTTTTTGTGACTGTTCTATATTTAAACACTTCACGTATTATATTAATATCTAAAGAGTAGTGATTTAACACTAGTTTTGTTTTAATTATTAAGAAAATCCACTTATCTCGTAAAAAAAGGGTGATCAATCTTAGACCCGTGACTGGGGTGAGATTGATCATGATGATTTTATAGCATGAAACAGTAGTGCTTTTAAATAGAATATGATCAATCTTAACCCTGACTAATTCGGTCAGACAGTTTTTCGAATTTTTAAAAAGGGGTGAGATCATACGGGGTGAGAATGATCACACTATTTTTATTGTACTATTCTTTATTTATACAAAAAAAAAATAAATTTTAACAACTAAAAATGTAATTCAGAACAATTTATAAAAAAAGAAAATTTGATTTAACATTCTTTTATATTAATTTTTCCCGCGAAAATTATATTTTTGTATTCTATCAGAAATCGTCTCAAGGGTCGGATCTGGTAGTAAGGCAACTACTTCCTTGAAGGGAACAGTGGATATGTCATTTTCAATTATTTTGAAAATCTTCCTCGATCCTAGGTTTTGGAATTTTGCATTTTTCATGATGTTAAAGTTTTCCTCCAGCTTTCTTTTAAGGGCCTGAAGAATGCGATATCCAATGGCTGGCAAATATAAGTAGAGTTGGCTGGTAAGCATGAAAATATTATATAATTTTCTTCACACTGTCTCAAAACATCTGGATTAAAATGAGATTCTAGGTTGTACCCTATTAACACCTTTTTCCATCTAGTCGCCTAGTATGTGGTAAGAAGCAAGTGACAAACCAGTCATTGAATGCTGACATATCAATCCAACCATTGGAGGTTTGATTATATCGTGTCCCCAGTGAGCAACATGGCTGTTCGCAGCATGGGCTGCCCTAGGGACCAGTTTCTGTCCAAGTATCCCATCATAAATTTTCCGCCTTGTATATGACGTAAGGTGGCAGAAGTATACCTGAGGCGGATCCACAAATCATTATTGATGTAGCAGATTTTGAATGGTTGCATATTTTTTCGGGATATTTAGTACGTTTTCGGTAGATGCACAATTTTTTCCGGGGTCATCAAACATTTTCAATCGTTTGTTGTAAGTTGTCAAAGTATTTTTTAATCAGGTCCGGAGATACTTTTGCTCGTCTTTTTTTAATATTAGTTGCTAATCTTTTACCAGCAATACCTCCGTGTCTCTTCAACAAGCTATTTACCCAGTCAATTCCAGGAATATTCTCCTTAAATCTAGATACACTTCTACCAGTTTTGTCCAAGAAACTTTTGATGAACATTCTCAATTCCATTGCACTTAGAGGATATCCCCAATCTGCACACGTTAAAACGCTATTAATAATGGCTACTTCTTCTTCATATGTGAATACAGGTTGTCCACCTATCTTCTTAATCTTCCTTCCATGGTACTTGTTATTTAAAGTTCCGTAGGACAGTTTGTATTTTTTTGCGGCTTTTCGTAGCGATCATCCATTTTCCAATATATCGTGCAACGCCTGATTAACTTTTTCTTCATTAAAATTGCCATACGTTCTACTGCCTAATTGTCTTTTGTACGTTCTTCCCATTTTGATTGATATTCTTAAACCTGTAACAAAAATTATAAATTAATTTCTGGGACGTACGTAACGTGGGGTTAGATTGATCACTTGATCAATGTCACCCCATTCAATATTATCCGCCATCTTAAAAAAGCTGGCGTTAGTTAAAATGCTGGATACTTAAAATTATTATTACAGAACCATACAAAATAATTTTATAACATTAGAAATAGCGAACTTACCTCTGTTTTTTCTCTACCATCAAAAGTACACAAACTATAAAAATAGGCCAAAAATTATGGTTAATTTCAAAGCAACAGAACTTCTTCCCAATGCCAATTGCAAACTAACAACGACGTTAACTGATCATAGCCAAGATCCAAGAAATGAATAGTGCCACGCCCAGAAAAATTTTTACATTGTTGCCTGTTGTATCTACATATATGTGATACAACGACAAATGATCAATGTCACCCCGGGAGATCAATCTCACCCCATTTTACGGTAGTTTAATAGTGAATACTTTTAATCCCAGCACATGATGTTTGTTGTTATTATCGTATTTTACTACAAATAAATTTTAAAACTATTGGCTAGTGTACCTAACTACATATCAGTTCACAAAACTTCGTGTTGGACCGTCTGTCTCGTGCTGTCATCAGTCAGAAACGCTTTCTTACCTGTCACCTGTAATTAGTTGGCTTTCACCTTTCTCTTTGTGAAGACAGAGAAATCAACTCAACCACCCATATACACGTGGTATAGTCATATAATGCTGTGAGGTATATCTTGTTTAAATTTCACCCATCGTCAGGGTTTAATATATAACACGCCAATGTAAGACTTTTGGTCGGCGTTTTAAGGGTTTTAACCCATGTATTTTTGGTGGCTTAGCATGTAGAGCTTGTAAGTATAACCTAATTTTTTATCTTGGTCAACCTAAAATTTTTTACTCTTGTCTTCACTAATTTTGGTTGTACTTATTTTAAGCTTAGAACACTGATGATGCTCTCTTTAGAGCGAAAACGTTCTGTCTTTTAATGTAGTCCTTTATTGGGGTTTTAAATAAATGTGCCTTTTACACAGAAGATTTTCTTCAATTTTTTTAACAAAAAATATATTCAAATTTATTAATTTTGTAACACAAATAAACTCAGTAGTTTGTCAGTTTGACGGTTTGTTTACATATTGAGAACTGTCAAAGCGTATGTATTTGACTCGCCATTGGTCACTGCGCGTGTACCACCTTTATCGCGAATGCCATATCGCGATTCTATTGGTTAAAAATCTGTATCTTAATGAAAATCTGTATCATAATGAAGTTCATTATGATACAGGTAGTGACATCATAATTGATATATTATAGTATGAGAATAGAAAAAGTAGCATTTTTAACGCTCCTATGGACTGCTAAAAATTGCATTTTTAACATGGTTGTAGAAAAAATAATTTATGAAGCGGTAACGATTAATTTAATTTAAGTTGCTAATTAGGGGGTGATCTTCCTGATTTTTTTTTGGCAAAACAAAAGGGACCAACTTTATTTTGAGCGTAACTTGCTTACATTTGTTGCTAAAAACAGAAATAAAGCCTATTTTAAAGACTTTAATAAAAAAGTTATAATGGGGTTTCCCCAAAAAGTGCTTCATTTTTTTTATATTTCATGTTGAAATATTTAATTTGAAATTTGAGGAATGTGAACCTATTTTTCATTGGCTATAACTCTGATTCTACGAGGTCCAGAGACCTCAAGCGTACACCTTTCTTTTTTACTTTTTTACAAGCTATATTTTTGCTAAGAATATTTTTTTCGACATAATACTTACTTTTTGAGTTATTTGCGAAAACCCGTCTAAGAACGTGGTTATTTTGTTGAAAAATGAACATATTCACCGCAAATAACTCGAAAAGTGTTGACTTGGCGAAAGAGCTCTATAGAACAAAAGTTACTTAAAATTAGTCAGTTTATGCATTTCCGGTCTTATTTTGGACATATATTTTTTCACCCCAAGAGGGGGTGAAAAGCACACATCAGCACAATATCACTTTTTTCTTTGACATGTTAGCTATGCGCATGCCAAATTTCATGTCAATCCAAGCGGTTTTTTAAAATTTACAGCAAAAACCGTGAAAGAATGTACTAAATAAACCTGTAGTTTTCTAGCTGTTTTTTATCTACATTTTTGAGTAGTAAAATTAGTTCGCTCGTTCTCCATTCTTCCGGTATTTTGTTGTGCTTTATGATCTTGTTGATTAATGTTGTTAGGTAATTGTTCTTTGTTCTATCATTGCTGCTACACAATATTTCAGTAATCCGTTTGGTATTCCGTTCTTACTTGCATAGTAGAGAATCCAATATAAGGTCGATTTGCACCGATCTGTTTAATGGATAAAAATTATTGGATATGTAATTTAGCATGTTAACAATTACAAAAAACAAGGGTTGCCCAATCTAATCTTGTTCTAACTATAATTAATTAATAATTAAAAAATGATATTTTTTTATGAATTAAAAAAAATTCGACCCGGGCAGATATTATTTCAGATTTTTTGTATCATTCTTAACAAAAAAGGTCTTTTGTATTTTTCTCCAAAGTTGATCGTTTTCGAGTTATAAACAATTTAAAACTGCATAAAGAAGAAAGATGACAATTTTCAAGACTCAAAAACACAAGTAAAAAATATCATTTTTGTAATCACCAAGTACATAAATTCCAGTTCAAACCTTTTTCTATCAGGTCTCCATAAGAATTTTAGCCATGTTTTATTCTAAAAAATATTTTTTTAATTGTTAATGAGGAAGGTTTTTTATGGGGAGACGAGCATTTTTTTTTTTTTTAATTAATTTGATGGCTTTGGTAGGGACCAATTAGCCAGACAATTTTTTCTTTAACTATAACAATTCTTTTTGTTTTTTATTTTTTTTAATTTAAAACTCATCCTTCCTCACGATTACAATGCTCAAAATATTAGTAAGGTAAGATTAATGTGTGCAAATTTTTCTTTTGTTTTCTTTATAATTTAATTTTTACTTATCTTTTTATATGTATAATTTATTTTGCTTTTTTTTTTTTTTTCTTTATATTCTTTTTTTACTATTGTTTTTTTTTTATTATTATTTTTTTTTTTTTATTTTTTTTAAATTTTTTTTTTTTTTTAATTTTTTTTTTTATATTTTTTTTTTATATTTTTTCGGTGCACACGTACAAAATATAATTAGTTGCAGAATTGCTAACAAAGATGTGGTTAGTAATTTACAATTTCATTTTGCACCTCTTGGTGTGATTATATAAGAAATACAATATATTATTATTCGTATTGAAAATTATACAATTTAAATTTATGGGTAAAAAAATGTTGTTATTAACTATTTCATTATAGAATTTATCAGTGCTTGCACTATTTAATGAACACCCGAGTATAATATGAGTTAAGTCTCCCAGTTCACCACATAAACATGAAGAATCATCAATTAAACCAATTTTAAATTTATAAGTTGGTGACATTGCATGATTTGCTCTTATTCGGTTAATGGTAATAATAAAGTTTCTGTTGTTTTGGTTGTGGAACCATCTTAGCCTCGGGATCTGGACTTGACATGATTTGTAATTTAGTCCTGTTTGTTTGCTGTTATACAATTCTTGCCATTTGGTTTTGAGCTGAATTTTAAGTATGGAATTCAAATCGGTATAAGGAATACGCTGATTAATACACTCTCTGTCTAAGTCTGACGCAGCCTTTGCAAACTTATCGGCAATTTCATTTCCTTGAATACCCGAATGTCCTTTTATCCAAACTATTATCACCTTTCGTTGTGAGCTACGTATTTCGTAATTGGTCTGTAATATTTCTACTTCTAGATGATTTAAGTTCTTCGACGCACCTATATTCTTTAGTCTCTCCACGACACTTTTGCTATCTGTAAATATAATACTTTTCGATCTATCAGTCCTAAGTATATACTTTAGAGCTTCACTTATTGCAAACATTTCTGCTGTATATATCGTTGCCTCATCTAGTAATCTGATCTCTTCGTGATATTTTGTGGTGTGATCGTAAAAAGTGGCGCCTGTACGAGTTTGTTTTGATCCATCGGTGTAAATCTGGTTGTAGTCGGGCCATCGTTGATTAACCGTTTCGAGAAAGTGGTGTTTGTCGATCTGAAATGTCTTGATTTGTTTAGAAAACAGAATATGTGGACGTTCTGAAAATATTGGTTGGATTTTTGATGTGTATAGTGACAACCTGTATTGAGAAAGAGTGGTGTAACTTTCACAGATAAGTGGAGTTTTCTTTTTTAGCCAATACGACTGAGTGAGTACTGAAACTGAAAGTTCATGGATAAGTGTTATATAACTTGCGGATTTGGAAAATGCTTTCGTGATGAACTTGTTACTAATTAGTTGCCTTCTCAGTTGTAATGGTGGTTCTACGGCTTCTGCTTCCATAATATTTATTGGAGTTGACTTGAGATATCCAAGACATATTCTCAAGCTTTTGTTTTTTTGGTTTTCTATTTTATCTAAATGCGTTTGTGCCGCTGATCCATACAAATGGCTACCATAATCCAGGATTGATCTTATCATAGTTCTATAAAACAACAAGGCAATATTTGGGTCAGCTCCCCATTTGGTATAACAGAAAGCTCTCAGTATGTTAATAGCATTCTCAGACTTTTTAGTTATTTGATGTATACAGTCTTTCCATAGCAGTTTCCGATCTAGATATAATCCTAAGTATTTCACTACATTTTTTATTTGGAAATTATAAGGTCCCAGTTTTACATGATCCTGCTCAATGTTTCGTTTTCGGCTAAATACACACACCTCTGTTTTTTGTTCAGAGAGTGTAAAATTATTTTCATTCAGCCACTCATTAAAGATGTCATAGGTTTTGTTCAGTTCATATTCACATGTTTCAAAGTTTTTCCTGGTACAATAAAAAACAATATCATCTACAAATTGTATTGTTCGTATATTTTTGAGTTTAACACTGGCATCCATTGTATATAATATAAACAAAAGTGGACTTAAAATGCTGCCTTGGGGGAGTCCAAGGTTCGTGATTCTAGGTTTGGTGATTTCTTGATTTATTTTTAAATGAATTTTTCTGTTGGTGTACAGGGAAGTTATAAAGTTCGCTAATTGTTTATGAAATCCAATTGAAATCAGTTTGTTCGTTAGAACATTTAGGTTAACGTTATCAAATGCTCCTGTAATATCGTTGAAACCTGCCATAGTCATAAAGTTACTAGAAAATCCAGCTAAAGTGTCTGTTACTATTACTGTTAATGCCTCCAATGCTGACCTAGATTTTCTGAAACCATATTGTGTGTCAGGCAGAATATGTTCTTTCTCTAACCATTGCTCAAGACGATTTTTGATAAGCCTCTCAAAGGTTTTCATTACACATGAAGCTAATGATATGGGTCTATAAGAAGTTGGAATGGAATCCGGTTTATCATATTTTTTTATTGGGATGATAATATACTCCTTCCAGCTTTCAGGGATTGTTGTTTGTCCTGTCCATATTGCATTATATATACTTAAAAGATATTTTTTCTGATTCATTGGCAAATTATAAAGCATGGAATATGAAATATTGTCTATACCAGGAGAGCTATTGTTGGTATGTTTCATACATCGTTCCAGTTCCCACATAAAAAAACTATCGCTTAGATTGGTCATGTTCCTTGGTACTGACGAAATTTGGGGATCATATGCAACTTGGTTGGTTGGTACCCATGGCGGTGAAATTTTGATGTGAAATTCTTCTATCCAATTCGCATTTGGGTCTATTGGTAGTCTATTTTGGACTTTCCGATTTTTATATGAGTTTACCTTTTTCCAAATTTGTGAAATTGGTGTATGATGGTTTAAACTTTCACAGTACTCAATCCATTTTTGCCTTTTTGTGAGTTTGAAAGTGCGTTTGGCAAAAGCGTCCATTTTTTTGAATTCTATTAAATTTTCACGATTTGGAGTTCTCTTATATTTGATGAAAGCTATTTTTCTTTGATGAGCAGCGTTGTTACAAGTTTCGTTCCACCAAGGCTTCGGACAGTGATTACGGTGCTTAGTCTGACTAGAGACTTTTCTTGGGATGGAGATTTCTGCAGCTTCATTAATCATAGAAAGGAATTCATCATAATTTTGAGCTATATCTCTGGATTCAAGAATAGCTACATATAGATTCCAGTTTGCATTTTTTAACTGCCATCTGTTGTGCTCCGAGGATACAGCTACTTGATGATCATCTTCCACATCGAGTGTAATTAATATGGGTAGGTGATTTGATCCATGTGGGTCCTCAATTGTGGTCCATGTAAGAAATTGTACAATATCGTGAGAGCATAGAGTTAAGTCGATTGCGCTTTTACAACTTAAAGGAACTAATGTTGGAGATCCGCTGTTTAGATAAACAAGGTTACATTGATTTATTGCATCAGATAAAATATTCCCATATGTGTCATTAAAATCGCAACCCCAAGAAACATGGTGGGCATTAAAATCACCTGCTATTACAAAAGGTTTTGGTACATTATCAAAAAATTCAGTCCACTCTTGCAGCGCTATCTTCTTTCTTGGCTCAATATATAATGAAACTATATGAATTGTTTTTTTATTAGGTAAAAGCTTAAGAGCAATGCATTTATGAGAAAAATTGATTTTAGTATTTATTATTATTTCTTTATATAAAATGTTTGCTTTAATTAATATTGCTACCCCTCCAAATCCGTCTGGGCGATCCTGACGACTAACATTGTAATTTTTAAAGTTATAATACTTTCCTTGTTTGAACCAAGTTTCAGATAACACTGCAAGAGCAGCATCATACTCGTGAAGAAGGAATTCCAAGTTCTCTTTATTTGAAACTGCTGATCGGCAGTTCCATTGAATTATATTTATTTTTTGTATTGTATCTGCGAATTTAATGTGTTTTCTGATGAGTCTATATTTAATTGTTTACTAATTATATATTCTAGTTCCGTTTTTGAAATATCATAATTATTGGTTCTCCTAATTGTTGAGATAATGTTTGCCACTAATTCTAAAATAATTTTGACATTTTCTGAGCCTAACCCTGAATGATGAGTTGAAAAATCTGAGGTGTTTAAATTCTTAACGTAACTGTTATTGGTTAAAATATTAGAATCTGGCCCTAGAGTCCTAGGTTGGGAAACAATATCTCGATGTGCTATTTCTATGGGGTCTGGGCTATTTGGCCTCAGCCTTTTAACTGGTTTGTGAAACGTACCAGCTGATTGTTTATGATGAACTTTACTGTATGTTTGTGTGTGGTGTGAAGGGCTTTCTCCGAAGATGTTATAGTTTGGAGGAGGTCGAGTTGAACATGAGGGTAGAAGCTCAAAACGGGTTGGAGGTGGGATGGACATATTTTGAAAGGTCATGTTTTTATTTGGGATGTTGCTAGTGTTATTTGAACGATTTGCAGTAATAGAAGCGTAGGTCTTTCTAGGGATTTGTTTATTAGCATCATGATAATTTAAATTTGTTGATGACATAGTTTCTTTGATTAATTTTTGTCGGTGAAACTCCGGGCAATCTTTCAAATTAATAGTGAAATGATCTCCCATGCAACTGAAACATTTTGGTGATATTTCTTCTTCCGTACACTCTTTTGAATTATGATCCTTATTGCATTTGAAACAGCGGGGATGAGACTTACAGTGCCCCCCAGGTGCCCGTAACGCAAACAATTGAAGCAAAGCAATACTTTTTGTTTGTATGTCTCTACCTCTTTAATAACTTTATTGATAATTACATATTTGGGTAATATTTGTGTTTTGAAACTAACAACACACGATTTGGTTGGCACAAATTCTGTCATTTCATCTTTTGTAACCTTACGATTTATTCTCTTAACATTTAAAACCTCGAAAGGCAGATGATTATCATAAGATTTAATTTTATTTTTGAGATACTCTTCAGAAAATTCCGTCGCAATATCTCTTATTACTCCTTGCCTGACAATAATAAATTTAGGAACATAAATATCTAAATTGTTGTCGATAAATACTTTAGCGTTTTTGTTACTGACAAGATAATTAGCATTTTTTGGGTCCTTCATTTTTATTCGAATTCTATTGCGACCTATTGTATCTATACTTAAAATTTTATTGTCAAGTTCAGGAAAATTTGATAAAATTAAATCCCCGACTTTTAATGAATTTAGCCTACCCGAAAAGTTCGTTTGATTATTTTCAACATATAAATGGTAAGGTCCTTGATCGTTTGATTCATACTTAAATACCTGTTTCTCCCTTTGGGGTTGTAATTGGGAGGTGTTTCCGTCTTTCAAAGGATTAGTTTGCTCGATATTTGAAGAAATTGGTGTACTTACGTTTTGATTTCCCTGTGTATTGAATATACCTGAATCCGTAACTTGCATATTAATATCTTGCGGTTCTGTAGAATCGATTGGAGGATGAGTGGGGGGGTCTTTCCCCCCCGAATTGACACTCATTGTGTGTCCCTACACTACCACTATTTCAGTTTGTTTTTTATAGAAATAATTTAACAAGTTTTAATACAAATCTGTTGACTATTAAGCACTCGATATCACCGGCCGATGTAAATAGATACGTGTGGTTCTCTCGAAGATCCGTACGAAACTCAGACGAGCATTAACAACTAAAAAACAATGTTTTAGAATGAAATAAGTCCAAAAGACTTATCAATAACTGATAGAATAAGGTTTGAACTTGAATTTGGGTACTTCGTAATTTCAAAAATGATATTGTATACTTATGTTTTTGAGCCTTGAAAATCAGCATCTTTCGTTCTCTTTTCAGCTTTAAATTGTTTATATATTGAAAACAGAACAGACAATAGAACAGAGCAGACGGAAGTCGAAGTAGAAGATGATATGGTTTTAAAGATATTAAAAGCGGAAATTAAATCGGTATTAAAAAACAGAAAAAATGGTAAAGCAGTAGGTCCAGACCAAATCCCAGTAGAAAGCTTAAAATGCATAAATGATGAAACCTTTAGACATTATCGTAGACTTGTTTAACATAGTGTACAAAACAGGAAACATACCAAAACAATGGTTACTCTCAACCTTTTGTGCCATTTAACTATCCTATTATCCATTTGGATAGAGTAAAGATAGTGATGATGATATCCAACCTCCGATTAGGAGACGGTATTTAAAGAAGAAGAACTTGAAAACGATCAACTTTAGAGAAGAATTACAAATGACCTTTTTTGTTTAGAATGACCTAAAAAATCTGAAATAATATCTGCCCGGGTCGAAATTTTTTTAAATTTATAAAAAAAATGTCATTTTTTAATTATTTATTAATAATTAAAACTTCCCCTGTTCCAGTTTTCCCATATATCAAAGTTTGTCCGACTAGACACCCTTAAGCTATTAACAAATTTTCAGCTTGCTATTAATCAACTTTTTTTTCATACGCGGGATCCAGACCTAGTAGACGATCCACTCACAGGCACTGATTCATTAACAGACCTGTCCAATATTTGCAAAGATGTATCTTCAATCCTCAAACAAGGTTGTTTTGAATTACGGAAGTGGATATCTAACGAACCTCAAGCCCTTAAACATATTTCAGATTCCAATGTGCAATTACACACATTGAACTTAGGTTCCAAGGAAAATACAAAAACATTGGGCATATTTTGGTCATCTTCGTCAGATGTCCTAACCTACAATTCAGAGGTTTTATTAGGCAACTCTTCCAAAACCGTTACAAAACGCCTAATTTTATCCAGTGTCTCACAGATCTTTGATCCATTAGGTTTACTAAGTCCTTGTGTCATAATAGCAAAAATTCTTCTTCAAAAACTATGGACGGAACGGTTATCTTGGGATGAGTCCGTCCCAGCATATATCCACACAGTGTGGGTAAATCTTCGTGATGAGCTCAATCATATTAATACCTTTACGATTCCTAGACATATAAGATGTAACAACCCTGTTGTAACTGAACTCCACACTTTTTGCGATGCAAGTGAGAAGGCTTATGGTGCCTGCGCATACATTCGCACAATTGACATTCAAGGCAATGTTCATGTTCATCTACTTTGTGCCAAATCCAAGGTGAGTCCAATCAAGGCTCTTACAATTCCTCGATTGGAATTGTGCGGTGCTCTTGTATCCGCCAAATTGTCCCATCATATTCAGAGGGCGCTCACCATATCTTTCAGTGGCATATTTCATTGGACGGATTCTACAATAGTCTTGGACTGGATAAACATATCCTCTTCTTCACTAAAAACATTTGTTGCAAACAGGATATCTGAAATTCAGAGCAAAACTTCATGTGAAAATTGGTACCACGTCAATTCATCTTCGAACCCTGCAGATCTATTGTCACGAGGTGTCACTCTAACTTCATTATTTGCATCTTCTTTATGGTGGCATGGTCCAGACTGGCTCTCTCTTCCCTCAGTGAATTGGCCCATTGCTTCCGTTTTCAAGGAAACGGAACTTCCTGAAATAAAAACCCCTCAAGTGCTACAAACTACAATAAGAGGTACTGCAATAATAGATATTGAACGATTTTCAAATTTCTCAAGACTTCATCGCTCTATAGCATTTTGTTTACGTTTTATTCATAACCTCAAACCAGGTAACGATAAGTGCCATGGGCCATTGAGCAGTGAAGAACTGTCAAATGCGTTGAACATTCTTTCAAAGATAATTCAAGCTGAATATTTCAGTTCAGAAATAAAATTGTTGAGAGAATCATGCCCAATAAAAAAGGGTACTCTTAAGTTTCTTTCGCCGTTTTTGGACGACATGGGTATTTTGCGAGTCGGAGGTAGACTTAAGCATGCCTCATGGTCATTCGAAAAACGCCATCCTATTCTACTTCCCAAAGATTCGCATTTTACAAAATTACTTTTCATTGATGAACATAAAAGGCTTCTTCATTCAGGTCCCAACCATTTACTTTCTTCTGTTAGGGACAGGTTTTGGCCCATTTCCGGCCGCAACATTGCTCGCAAAACAGTGCATAGTTGCATAACATGTTTCAGGGCAAAACCCTCTTTTCAAACCCCTATAATGGGCGATCTTCCCAAGGAGCGGGTTACTCAAACGTTTCCCTTCCATTCAACTGGCGTGGATTACGCTGGGCCCTTTCTCCTAAAGGATAGGAAGGGTCGGGGGTGCAAGACGTTTAAGGCTTGGGTTTGCCTCTTTATATGCCTTACAACCAAGGCTATTCATCTGGAGATAGCCACAAGTCTTACTTCCGAAGCATTCATTGCCTGCCTCAAGCGCTTTATAGCTAGAAGAGGCCGGCCCTTGCAATTATTTTCGGATAATGGTACTAATTTCACAGGAGCCAAGAGTGAGTTGGATGCAATTTCAAATTTTTTACTCAATAATGAGGCTGAGCTAGCTTCATTCTGCGCTAACGATCAAATAGTTTGGAAATTCATTCCGGCAAATTCTCCACATTTCGGGGGAATTTGGGAGGCGGGCGTAAAATCAATGAAAGTGCATTTACGCCGAACAATGAAAAACAACATACTCACTTTTGAGGAAGTTCAAACACTTTTAAATCAAGTAGAGTCAGTATTAAATTCCCGACCACTCTCACCTCTTAGCTCCAATCCCAATGATTTAAATCCCATTACACCAGCTCATTTTATCATCGGCAGACCATTCACTGCATTGCCTGAACCAGACCTGACGGACGTATCTACAAACCGATTGTCTCGTTATCAACATCTTCAGATGATGCACCAGCACCTATGGCATCGCTGGTCCAAAGAATACATGGGAGAGTTGCAGCAACGTCAGAAATGGTTTTCTGACCCTTCACCTAACATACAAATGGGACAATTAGTTTTAATCAAGGACATGCGGTTTCCACCTCTGTGTTGGCCATTAGGCCGTATGACTGCCATTCATCCAGGACAAGATGGTGTGACTCGCGTAGTGTCAGTGAAAACAGCTCGCGGCGAATACAAACGCGCGGTTAAGAACATTTCACCACTACCGAACATTTAAGCTTTACTTATATTGAAGACTTTTCGTTATTTTCACTACCGAACATTTAAGTTTTCACTTATATTGAACACTTTGCGTTATTCTCATAACCATTTTTTTTATCTCATTTATGTATTTTATCTTATTTATATGTATTTCCTTCATTCATTTGTATACTTTATATATGTTCTATATGTACTTGCATAATTTGTGTCGACATATTTGAAATGTATTTCAAGGCGGGGGGCATGTACGCGCCACTCATCCCCAATTTTAATTTGAGTCAGAGCGCATCTTGGATGCGTGCGATCATCACCCCGACTGAGGGGAAAGACCAGTACTCATTCGTCTTCAGGGTAGTACACTACATACAATTTTGTCACTATAGCAATAAATACATTAACATTTATAGTGTTTTTCAATAGTTATTCAGTAAATACAGAACACTTCAAGCGTCAGCTACAGAACGTGAATTGTAAATTGTAGAATTCCCTCATCTTCCTTAGTCTCAGCATCCGTATGGCTTGCAAATTGTAGAAGCCTCGGAGGTGTAACCAGAGAAGGTTCCCATTGTTTTCATTCTGGTGGGATGTAGAATAGCATTATGCTGTTTTATATGCCATTAGAGTGAAAACTTAGTCTTTTTGCTAGCAGTTGCCGCTACGGCATCTATGCCATTTCGTTCGTTGCAATCCGGGACTGCACGCTGGGGTTTGTTTTGGTTGGATCAGGGAGAGCAGCAGATGTGCCTCCTGATGAGAGACTAATAAGTTTCGAAACCTGTAGGGTGCTTGCGGCACTCTCTGATTGGACTAGAATATGGTTCGGCTGTGTTTTCGTTTTGCAACGAAATTGAAAATGGTTATTCATTTTTGATTTACATTTACTCTGTGTGGAGTATGAAGGGAACCATTCTCGTTGGAACTTTACCGCGCTGAGCAGATGGGACGTGAATTGTAAATTGTAGAATTCCCTCATCTTCCTTAGTCTCAGCATCCGTATGGCTTGCAAATTGTAGAAGCCTCGGAGGTGTAACCAGAGAAGATTCCCATTGTTTTCATTCTGGTGGGATGTAGAATAGCATTATGTTGTTTTATATGCCATTAGAGTGAAAACTTAGTCTTATTGCTAGCAGTTGCCGCTAGGGCATCTATGCCATTTGGTTCGTTGCAATCCGGGACTGCACGTTGGGGTTTGTTTTGGTTGGATCAGGGAGAGCAGCATATGTGCCTCCTGATGAGAGACTAATAAGTTTCGAAACCGGTAGGGGTGCTTGCGGCACTCTCTGATTGGACTAGAATATGGTTCGGCTGTGTTTTCGTTTTGCAACGAAATTGAAAATGGCTATTCATTTTTGATTTACATTTACTCTGTGTGGAGTATGAAGGGAACCATTCTCGTTGGAACTTTACCGCGCTGAGCAGATGGGACGTGAATTGTAAATTGTAGAATTCCCTCATCTTCCTTAGTCTCAGCATCCGTATGGCTTGCAAATTGTAGAAGCCTCGGAGGTGTAACCAGAGAAGGTTCCCATTGTTTTCATTCTGGTGGGATGTAGAATAGCATTATGTTGTTTTATATGCCATTAGAGTGAAAACTTAGTCTTTTTGCTAGCAGTTGCCGCTAGGGCATCTATGCCATTTTGTTCGTTGCAATCCGGGACTGCACGCTGGGGTTTGTTTTGGTTGGATCAGGGAGAGCAGCATATGTGCCTCCTGATGAGAGACTAATAAGTTTCGAAACCGGTAGGGGTGCTTGAGGCACTCTCTGATTGGAGTAGAATATGGTTCGGCTGTGTTTTCGTTTTGCAACGAAATTGAAAATGGTTATTCATTTTTGATTTACATTTACTCTGTGTGGAGTATGAAGGGAACCATTCTCGTTGGAACTTTACCGCGCTGAGCAGATGGGACGTGAATTATAAATTGTAGAATTCCCTCATCTTCCTTAGTCTCAGCATCCGTATGGCTTGCAAATTGTAGAAGCCTCGGAGGTGTAACCAGAGAAGGTTCCCATTGTTTTCATTCTGGTGGGATGTAGAATAGCATTATGTTGTTTTATATGCCATTAGAGTGAAAACTTAGTCTTTTTGCTAGCAGTTGCCGCTAGGGCATCTATGCCATTTCCTTCGTTGCAATCCGGGACTGCACGCTGGGGTTTGTTTTGGTTGGATCAAGGAGAGCAGCATATGTGCCTCCTGATGAGAGACTAATAAGTTTCGAAACCGGTAGGGGTGCTTGCGGCACTCTCTGATTGGACTAGAATATTGTTAGGCTGTGTTTTCGTTTTGCAACGAAATTGAAAATGGTTATTCATTTTTGATTTACATTTACTCTGTGTGGAGTATGAAGGGAACCATTCTCGTTGGAACTTTACCGCGCTGAGCAGATGGGACGTGAATTGTAAATTGTAGAATTCCCTCATCTTCCTTAGTTTCAGCATCCGTATGGCTTGCAAATTGTAGAAGCCTCGGAGGTGTAACCAGAGAAGGTTCCCATTGTTTTCATTCTGGTGGGATGTAGAATAGCATTATGTTGTTTTATATGCCATTAGAGTGAAAACTTAGTCTTTTTGCTAGCAGTTGCCGCTAGGGCATCTATGCCATTTCGTTCGTTGCAATCCGGGACTGCACGCTGGGGTTTGTTTTGGTTGGATCAGGGAGAGCAGCATATGTGCCTCCTGATGAGAGACTAATAAGTTTCGAAACCGGTAGGGGTGCTTGCGGCACTCTCTGATTGGACTAGAATATGGTTCGGCTGTGTTTTCGTTTTGCAACGAAATTGAAAATGGTTATTCATTTTTGATTTACATTTACTCTGTGTGGAGTATGAAGGGAACCATTCTCGTTGGAACTTTACCGCGCTGAGCAGATGGGACGTGAATTATAAATTGTAGAATTCCCTCATCTTCCTTAGTCTCAGCATCCGTATGGCTTGCAAATTGTAGAAGCCTCGGAGGTGTAACCAGAGAAGGTTCCCATTGTTTTCATTCTGGTGGGATGTAGAATAGCATTATGTTGTTTTATATGCCATTAGAGTGAAAACTTAGTCTTTTTGCTAGCAGTTGCCGCTAGGGCATCTATGCCATTTCGTTCGTTGCAATCCGGGACTGCACGCTGTGGTTTGTTTTGGTTGGATCAGGGAGAGCAGCATATGTGCCTCCTGATGAGAGACTAATTAGTTTCGAAACCGGTAGGGGTGCTTGCGGCACTCTCTGATTGGACTAGAATATGGTTCGGCTGTGTTTTCGTTTTGCAACGAAATTGAAAATGGTTATTCATTTTTGATTTACATTTACTCTGTGTGGAGTATGAAGGGAACCATTCTCGTTGGAACTTTACCGCGCTGAGCAGATGGGACGTGAATTGTAAATTGTAGAATTCCCTCATCTTCCTTAGTTTCAGCATCCGTATGGCTTGCAAATTGTAGAAGCCTCGGAGGTGTAACCAGAGAAGGTTCCCATTGTTTTCATTCTGGTGGGATGTAGAATAGCATTATGTTGTTTTATATGCCATTAGAGTGAAAACTTAATCTTTTTGCTAGCAGTTGCCGCTAGGGCATCTATGCCATTTCGTTCGTTGCAATCCGGGACTGCACGCTGGGGTTTGTTTTGGTTGGATCAGGGAGAGCAGCATATGTGCCTCCTGATGAGAGACTAATAAGTTTCGAAACCGGTAGGGGTGCTTGTGGCACTCTCTGATTGGACTAGAATATGGTTCGGCTGTGTTTTCGTTTTGCAACGAAATTGAAAATGGTTATTCATTTTTGATTTACATTTACTCTGTGTGGAGTATGAAGGGAACCATTCTCGTTGGAACTTTACCGCGCTGAGCAGATGGGACGTGAATTGTAAATTGTAGAATTCCCTCATCTTCCTTAGTTTCAGCATCCGTATGGCTTGCAAATTGTAGAAGCCTCGGAGGTGTAACCAGAGAAGGTTCCCATTGTTTTCATTCTGGTGGGATGTAGAATAGCATTATGTTGTTTTATATGCCATTAGAGTGAAAACTTAGTCTCTTTGCTAGCAGTTGCCGCTAGGGCATCTATGCCATTTCGTTCGTTGCAATCCGGGACTGCACGCTGGGGTTTGTTTTGGTTGGATCAGGGAGAGCAGCATATGTGCCTCCTGATGAGAGACTAATAAGTTTCGAAACCGGTAGGGGTGCTTGCGGCACTCTCTGATTGGACTAGAATATGGTTCGGCTGTGTTTTCGTTTTGCAACGAAATTGAAAATGGTTATTCATTTTTTATTTACATTTACTCTGTGTGGAGTATAAAGGGAACCATTCTCGTTGGAACTTTACCGCGCTGAGCAGATGGGACGTGAATTGTAAATTGTAGAATTCCCTCATCTTCCTTAGTTTCAGCATCCGTATGGCTTGCAAATTGTAGAAGCCTCGGAGGTGTAACCAGAGAAGGTTCCCATTGTTTTCATTCTGGTGGGATGTAGAATAGCATTATGTTGTTTTATATGCCATTAGAGTGAAAACTTAGTCTTTTTGCTAGCAGTTGCCGCTAGGGCATCTATGCCATTTCGTTCGTTGCAGTCCGGGACTGCACGCTGGGGTTTGTTTTGGTTGGATCAGGGAGAGCAGCATATATGCCTCCTGATGAGAGACTAATAAGTTTCGAAACCGGTAGGGGTGCTTGCGGCACTCTCTGATTTAACTAGAATATGGTTCGGCTGTGTTTTTGTTTTGCAACGAAATTGAAAATGGTTATTCATTTTTGATTTACATTTACTCTGTGTGGAGTATGAAGGGAACCATTCTCGTTGGAACTTTACCGCGCTGAGCAGATGGGACGTGAATTGTAAATTGTAGAATTCCCTCATCTTCCTTAGTCTCAGCATCCGTATGGCTTGCAAATTGTAGAAGCCTCGGAGGTGTAACCAGAGAAGGTTCCCATTGTTTTCATTCTGGTGGGATGTAGAATAGCATTATGTTGTTTTATATGCCATTAGAGTGAAAACTTAGTCTTTTTGCTAGCAGTTGCCGCTAGGGCATCTATGCCATTTCGTAGGTTGCAATCCGGGACTGCACGCTGGGGTTTGTTTTGGTTGGATCAGGGAGAGCAGCATATGTGCCTCCTGATGAGAGACTAATAAGTTTCGAAACCGGTAGGGGTGCTTGCGGCACTCTCTGATTGGACTAGAATATGTTGGTTTCATTCTGGTGGTATGTAGAATAGCATTATGTTGTTTTATATGCCATTAGAGTGAAAACTTAGTCTTTTTGCTAGCAGTTGCCGCTAGGGCATCTATGCCATTTCGTTCGTTGCAATCCGGGACTGCACGCTGGGGTTTGTTTTGGTTGGATCAGGGAAAGCAGCATATGTGCCTCCTGATGAGAGACTAATAAGTTTCGAAACCGGTAGGGGTGCTTGCGGCACTCTCTGATTGGACCAGAATATGGTTCGGCTGTGTTTTCGTTTTGCAACGAAATTGAAAATGGTTATTCATTTTTGATTTACATTTACTCTGTGTGGAGTATGAAGGGAACCATTCTCGTTGGAACTTTACCGCGCTGAGCAGATGGGACGTGAATTGTAAATTGTAGAATTCCCTCATCTTCCTTAGTTTCAGCATCCGTATGGCTTGCAAATTGTAGAAGCCTCGGAGGTGTAAGCAGAGAAGGTTCCCATTGTTTTCATTCTGGTGGGATGTAGAATAGCATTATGTTGTTTTATATGCCGTTAGAGTGAAAACTTAGTCTTTTTGCTAGCAGTTGCCGCTAGGGCATCTATGCCATTTCGTTCGTTGCAATCCGGGACTGCACGCTGGGGTTTGTTTTGGTTGGATCAGGGAGAGCAGCATATGTGCCTCCTATTGAGAGACTAATAAGTTTCGAAACCGGTAGGGGTGCTTGCGGCACTCTCTGATTGGACTAGAATATGGTTCGGCTGTGTTTTCGTTTTGCAACGAAATTGAAAATGGTTATTCATTTTTGATTTACATTTACTCTGTGTGGAGTATGAAGGGAACCATTCTCGTTGGAACTTTACCGCGCTGAGCAGATGGGACGTGAATTGTAAATTGTAGAATTCCCTCATCTTCCTTAGTTTCAGCATCCGTATGGCTTGCAAATTGTAGAAGCCTCGGAGGTGTAACCAGAGAAGGTTCCCATTGTTTTCATTCTGGTGGGATGTAGAATAGCATTATGTTGTTTTATATGCCATTAGAGTGAAAACTTAATCTTTTTGCTAGCAGTTGCCGCTAGGGCATCTATGCCATTTCGTTCGTTGCAATCCGGGACTGCACGCTGGGGTTTGTTTTGGTTGGATCAGGGAGAGCAGCATATGTGCCTCCTGATGAGAGACTAATAAGTTTCGAAACCGGTAGGGGTGCTTGTGGCACTCTCTGATTGGACTAGAATATGGTTCGGCTGTGTTTTCGTTTTGCAACGAAATTGAAAATGGTTATTCATTTTTGATTTACATTTACTCTGTGTGGAGTATGAAGGGAACCATTCTCGTTGGAACTTTACCGCGCTGAGCAGATGGGACGTGAATTGTAAATTGTAGAATTCCCTCATCTTCCTTAGTTTCAGCATCCGTATGGCTTGCAAATTGTAGAAGCCTCGGAGGTGTAACCAGAGAAGGTTCCCATTGTTTTCATTCTGGTGGGATGTAGAATAGCATTATGTTGTTTTATATGCCATTAGAGTGAAAACTTAGTCTCTTTGCTAGCAGTTGCCGCTAGGGCATCTATGCCATTTCGTTCGTTGCAATCCGGGACTGCACGCTGGGGTTTGTTTTGGTTGGATCAGGGAGAGCAGCATATGTGCCTCCTGATGAGAGACTAATAAGTTTCGAAACCGGTAGGGGTGCTTGCGGCACTCTCTGATTGGACTAGAATATGGTTCGGCTGTGTTTTCGTTTTGCAACGAAATTGAAAATGGTTATTCATTTTTTATTTACATTTACTCTGTGTGGAGTATAAAGGGAACCATTCTCGTTGGAACTTTACCGCGCTGAGCAGATGGGACGTGAATTGTAAATTGTAGAATTCCCTCATCTTCCTTAGTTTCAGCATCCGTATGGCTTGCAAATTGTAGAAGCCTCGGAGGTGTAACCAGAGAAGGTTCCCATTGTTTTCATTCTGGTGGGATGTAGAATAGCATTATGTTGTTTTATATGCCATTAGAGTGAAAACTTAGTCTTTTTGCTAGCAGTTGCCGCTAGGGCATCTATGCCATTTCGTTCGTTGCAGTCCGGGACTGCACGCTGGGGTTTGTTTTGGTTGGATCAGGGAGAGCAGCATATATGCCTCCTGATGAGAGACTAATAAGTTTCGAAACCGGTAGGGGTGCTTGCGGCACTCTCTGATTTAACTAGAATATGGTTCGGCTGTGTTTTTGTTTTGCAACGAAATTGAAAATGGTTATTCATTTTTGATTTACATTTACTCTGTGTGGAGTATGAAGGGAACCATTCTCGTTGGAACTTTACCGCGCTGAGCAGATGGGACGTGAATTGTAAATTGTAGAATTCCCTCATCTTCCTTAGTCTCAGCATCCGTATGGCTTGCAAATTGTAGAAGCCTCGGAGGTGTAACCAGAGAAGGTTCCCATTGTTTTCATTCTGGTGGGATGTAGAATAGCATTATGTTGTTTTATATGCCATTAGAGTGAAAACTTAGTCTTTTTGCTAGCAGTTGCCGCTAGGGCATCTATGCCATTTCGTAGGTTGCAATCCGGGACTGCACGCTGGGGTTTGTTTTGGTTGGATCAGGGAGAGCAGCATATGTGCCTCCTGATGAGAGACTAATAAGTTTCGAAACCGGTAGGGGTGCTTGCGGCACTCTCTGATTGGACTAGAATATGGTTCGGCTGTGTTTTCGTTTTGCAACGAAATTGAAAATGGTTATTCATTTTTGATTTACATTTACTCTGTGTGGAGTATGAAGGGAACCATTCTCGTTGGAACTTTACCGCGCTGAGCAGATGGGACGTGAATTATAAATTGTAGAATTCCCTCATCTTCCTTAGTCTCAGCATCCGTATGGCTTGCAAATTGTAGAAGCCTAGGAGGTGTAACCAGAGAAGGTTCCCATTGGTTTCATTCTGGTGGTATGTAGAATAGCATTATGTTGTTTTATATGCCATTAGAGTGAAAACTTAGTCTTTTTGCTAGCAGTTGCCGCTAGGGCATCTATGCTATTTCGTTCGTTGCAATCCGGGACTGCACGCTGGGGTTTGTTTTGGTTGGATCAGGGAGAGCAGCATATGTGCCTCCTGATGAGAGACTAATAAGTTTCGAAACCGGTAGGGGTGCTTGTGGCACTCTCTGATTGGACTAGAATATGGTTCGGCTGTGTTTTCGTTTTGCAACGAAATTGAAAATGGTTATTCATTTTTGATTTACATTTACTCTGTGTGGAGTATGAAGGGAACCATGCTCGTTGGAACTTCACCGCGCTGAGCAGATGGGACGTTAATTGTAAATTGTAGAATTCCCTCATCTTCCTTAGTCTCAGCATCCGTATGGCTTGCAAATTGTAGAAGCCTCGGAGGTGTAACCAGAGAAGGTTCCCATTGTTTTCATTCTGGTGGGATGTAGAATAGCATTATGTTGTTTTATATGCCATTAGAGTGAAAACTTAGTCTTTTTGCTAGCAGTTGCCGCTAGGGCATCTATGCCATTTCGTTCGTTGCAATCCGGGACTGCACGCTGGGGTTTGTTTTGGTTGGATCAGGGAAAGCAGCATATGTGCCTCCTGATGAGAGACTAATAAGTTTCGAAACCGGTAGGGGTGCTTGCGGCACTCTCTGATTGGACCAGAATATGGTTCGGCTGTGTTTTCGTTTTGCAACGAAATTGAAAATGGTTATTCATTTTTGATTTACATTTACTCTGTGTGGAGTATGAAGGGAACCATTCTCGTTGGAACTTTACCGCGCTGAGCAGATGGGACGTGAATTGTAAATTGTAGAATTCCCTCATCTTCCTTAGTTTCAGCATCCGTATGGCTTGCAAATTGTAGAAGCCTCGGAGGTGTAAGCAGAGAAGGTTCCCATTGTTTTCATTCTGGTGGGATGTAGAATAGCATTATGTTGTTTTATATGCCGTTAGAGTGAAAACTTAGTCTTTTTGCTAGCAGTTGCCGCTAGGGCATCTATGCCATTTCGTTCGTTGCAATCCGGGACTGCACGCTGGGGTTTGTTTTGGTTGGATCAGGGAGAGCAGCAGATGTGCCTCCTGATGAGAGACTAATAAGTTTCGAAACCTGTAGGGTGCTTGCGGCACTCTCTGATTGGACTAGAATATGGTTCGGCTGTGTTTTCGTTTTGCAACGAAATTGAAAATGGTTATTCATTTTTGATTTACATTTACTCTGTGTGGAGTATGAAGGGAACCATTCTCGTTGGAACTTTACCGCGCTGAGCAGATGGGACGTGAATTGTAAATTGTAGAATTCCCTCATCTTCCTTAGTCTCAGCATCCGTATGGCTTGCAAATTGTAGAAGCCTCGGAGGTGTAACCAGAGAAGATTCCCATTGTTTTCATTCTGGTGGGATGTAGAATAGCATTATGTTGTTTTATATGCCATTAGAGTGAAAACTTAGTCTTATTGCTAGCAGTTGCCGCTAGGGCATCTATGCCATTTGGTTCGTTGCAATCCGGGACTGCACGTTGGGGTTTGTTTTGGTTGGATCAGGGAGAGCAGCATATGTGCCTCCTGATGAGAGACTAATAAGTTTCGAAACCGGTAGGGGTGCTTGCGGCACTCTCTGATTGGACTAGAATATGGTTCGGCTGTGTTTTCGTTTTGCAACGAAATTGAAAATGGCTATTCATTTTTGATTTACATTTACTCTGTGTGGAGTATGAAGGGAACCATTCTCGTTGGAACTTTACCGCGCTGAGCAGATGGGACGTGAATTGTAAATTGTAGAATTCCCTCATCTTCCTTAGTCTCAGCATCCGTATGGCTTGCAAATTGTAGAAGCCTCGGAGGTGTAACCAGAGAAGGTTCCCATTGTTTTCATTCTGGTGGGATGTAGAATAGCATTATGTTGTTTTATATGCCATTAGAGTGAAAACTTAGTCTTTTTGCTAGCAGTTGCCGCTAGGGCATCTATGCCATTTTGTTCGTTGCAATCCGGGACTGCACGCTGGGGTTTGTTTTGGTTGGATCAGGGAGAGCAGCATATGTGCCTCCTGATGAGAGACTAATAAGTTTCGAAACCGGTAGGGGTGCTTGAGGCACTCTCTGATTGGAGTAGAATATGGTTCGGCTGTGTTTTCGTTTTGCAACGAAATTGAAAATGGTTATTCATTTTTGATTTACATTTACTCTGTGTGGAGTATGAAGGGAACCATTCTCGTTGGAACTTTACCGCGCTGAGCAGATGGGACGTGAATTATAAATTGTAGAATTCCCTCATCTTCCTTAGTCTCAGCATCCGTATGGCTTGCAAATTGTAGAAGCCTCGGAGGTGTAACCAGAGAAGGTTCCCATTGTTTTCATTCTGGTGGGATGTAGAATAGCATTATGTTGTTTTATATGCCATTAGAGTGAAAACTTAGTCTTTTTGCTAGCAGTTGCCGCTAGGGCATCTATGCCATTTCCTTCGTTGCAATCCGGGACTGCACGCTGGGGTTTGTTTTGGTTGGATCAAGGAGAGCAGCATATGTGCCTCCTGATGAGAGACTAATAAGTTTCGAAACCGGTAGGGGTGCTTGCGGCACTCTCTGATTGGACTAGAATATTGTTAGGCTGTGTTTTCGTTTTGCAACGAAATTGAAAATGGTTATTCATTTTTGATTTACATTTACTCTGTGTGGAGTATGAAGGGAACCATTCTCGTTGGAACTTTACCGCGCTGAGCAGATGGGACGTGAATTGTAAATTGTAGAATTCCCTCATCTTCCTTAGTTTCAGCATCCGTATGGCTTGCAAATTGTAGAAGCCTCGGAGGTGTAACCAGAGAAGGTTCCCATTGTTTTCATTCTGGTGGGATGTAGAATAGCATTATGTTGTTTTATATGCCATTAGAGTGAAAACTTAGTCTTTTTGCTAGCAGTTGCCGCTAGGGCATCTATGCCATTTCGTTCGTTGCAATCCGGGACTGCACGCTGGGGTTTGTTTTGGTTGGATCAGGGAGAGCAGCATATGTGCCTCCTGATGAGAGACTAATAAGTTTCGAAACCGGTAGGGGTGCTTGCGGCACTCTCTGATTGGACTAGAATATGGTTCGGCTGTGTTTTCGTTTTGCAACGAAATTGAAAATGGTTATTCATTTTTGATTTACATTTACTCTGTGTGGAGTATGAAGGGAACCATTCTCGTTGGAACTTTACCGCGCTGAGCAGATGGGACGTGAATTATAAATTGTAGAATTCCCTCATCTTCCTTAGTCTCAGCATCCGTATGGCTTGCAAATTGTAGAAGCCTCGGAGGTGTAACCAGAGAAGGTTCCCATTGTTTTCATTCTGGTGGGATGTAGAATAGCATTATGTTGTTTTATATGCCATTAGAGTGAAAACTTAGTCTTTTTGCTAGCAGTTGCCGCTAGGGCATCTATGCCATTTCGTTCGTTGCAATCCGGGACTGCACGCTGTGGTTTGTTTTGGTTGGATCAGGGAGAGCAGCATATGTGCCTCCTGATGAGAGACTAATAAGTTTCGAAACCGGTAGGGGTGCTTGCGGCACTCTCTGATTGGACTAGAATATGGTTCGGCTGTGTTTTCGTTTTGCAACGAAATTGAAAATGGTTATTCATTTTTGATTTACATTTACTCTGTGTGGAGTATGAAGGGAACCATTCTCGTTGGAACTTTACCGCGCTGAGCAGATGGGACGTGAATTGTAAATTGTAGAATTCCCTCATCTTCCTTAGTTTCAGCATCCGTATGGCTTGCAAATTGTAGAAGCCTCGGAGGTGTAACCAGAGAAGGTTCCCATTGTTTTCATTCTGGTGGGATGTAGAATAGCATTATGTTGTTTTATATGCCATTAGAGTGAAAACTTAATCTTTTTGCTAGCAGTTGCCGCTAGGGCATCTATGCCATTTCGTTCGTTGCAATCCGGGACTGCACGCTGGGGTTTGTTTTGGTTGGATCAGGGAGAGCAGCATATGTGCCTCCTGATGAGAGACTAATAAGTTTCGAAACCGGTAGGGGTGCTTGTGGCACTCTCTGATTGGACTAGAATATGGTTCGGCTGTGTTTTCGTTTTGCAACGAAATTGAAAATGGTTATTCATTTTTGATTTACATTTACTCTGTGTGGAGTATGAAGGGAACCATTCTCGTTGGAACTTTACCGCGCTGAGCAGATGGGACGTGAATTGTAAATTGTAGAATTCCCTCATCTTCCTTAGTTTCAGCATCCGTATGGCTTGCAAATTGTAGAAGCCTCGGAGGTGTAACCAGAGAAGGTTCCCATTGTTTTCATTCTGGTGGGATGTAGAATAGCATTATGTTGTTTTATATGCCATTAGAGTGAAAACTTAGTCTCTTTGCTAGCAGTTGCCGCTAGGGCATCTATGCCATTTCGTTCGTTGCAATCCGGGACTGCACGCTGGGGTTTGTTTTGGTTGGATCAGGGAGAGCAGCATATGTGCCTCCTGATGAGAGACTAATAAGTTTCGAAACCGGTAGGGGTGCTTGCGGCACTCTCTGATTGGACTAGAATATGGTTCGGCTGTGTTTTCGTTTTGCAACGAAATTGAAAATGGTTATTCATTTTTTATTTACATTTACTCTGTGTGGAGTATAAAGGGAACCATTCTCGTTGGAACTTTACCGCGCTGAGCAGATGGGACGTGAATTGTAAATTGTAGAATTCCCTCATCTTCCTTAGTTTCAGCATCCGTATGGCTTGCAAATTGTAGAAGCCTCGGAGGTGTAACCAGAGAAGGTTCCCATTGTTTTCATTCTGGTGGGATGTAGAATAGCATTATGTTGTTTTATATGCCATTAGAGTGAAAACTTAGTCTTTTTGCTAGCAGTTGCCGCTAGGGCATCTATGCCATTTCGTTCGTTGCAGTCCGGGACTGCACGCTGGGGTTTGTTTTGGTTGGATCAGGGAGAGCAGCATATATGCCTCCTGATGAGAGACTAATAAGTTTCGAAACCGGTAGGGGTGCTTGCGGCACTCTCTGATTTAACTAGAATATGGTTCGGCTGTGTTTTTGTTTTGCAACGAAATTGAAAATGGTTATTCATTTTTGATTTACATTTACTCTGTGTGGAGTATGAAGGGAACCATTCTCGTTGGAACTTTACCGCGCTGAGCAGATGGGACGTGAATTGTAAATTGTAGAATTCCCTCATCTTCCTTAGTCTCAGCATCCGTATGGCTTGCAAATTGTAGAAGCCTCGGAGGTGTAACCAGAGAAGGTTCCCATTGTTTTCATTCTGGTGGGATGTAGAATAGCATTATGTTGTTTTATATGCCATTAGAGTGAAAACTTAGTCTTTTTGCTAGCAGTTGCCGCTAGGGCATCTATGCCATTTCGTAGGTTGCAATCCGGGACTGCACGCTGGGGTTTGTTTTGGTTGGATCAGGGAGAGCAGCATATGTGCCTCCTGATGAGAGACTAATAAGTTTCGAAACCGGTAGGGGTGCTTGCGGCACTCTCTGATTGGACTAGAATATGGTTCGGCTGTGTTTTCGTTTTGCAACGAAATTGAAAATGGTTATTCATTTTTGATTTACATTTACTCTGTGTGGAGTATGAAGGGAACCATTCTCGTTGGAACTTTACCGCGCTGAGCAGATGGGACGTGAATTATAAATTGTAGAATTCCCTCATCTTCCTTAGTCTCAGCATCCGTATGGCTTGCAAATTGTAGAAGCCTAGGAGGTGTAACCAGAGAAGGTTCCCATTGGTTTCATTCTGGTGGTATGTAGAATAGCATTATGTTGTTTTATATGCCATTAGAGTGAAAACTTAGTCTTTTTGCTAGCAGTTGCCGCTAGGGCATCTATGCTATTTCGTTCGTTGCAATCCGGGACTGCACGCTGGGGTTTGTTTTGGTTGGATCAGGGAGAGCAGCATATGTGCCTCCTGATGAGAGACTAATAAGTTTCGAAACCGGTAGGGGTGCTTGTGGCACTCTCTGATTGGACTAGAATATGGTTCGGCTGTGTTTTCGTTTTGCAACGAAATTGAAAATGGTTATTCATTTTTGATTTACATTTACTCTGTGTGGAGTATGAAGGGAACCATGCTCGTTGGAACTTCACCGCGCTGAGCAGATGGGACGTTAATTGTAAATTGTAGAATTCCCTCATCTTCCTTAGTCTCAGCATCCGTATGGCTTGCAAATTGTAGAAGCCTCGGAGGTGTAACCAGAGAAGGTTCCCATTGTTTTCATTCTGGTGGGATGTAGAATAGCATTATGTTGTTTTATATGCCATTAGAGTGAAAACTTAGTCTTTTTGCTAGCAGTTGCCGCTAGGGCATCTATGCCATTTCGTTCGTTGCAATCCGGGACTGCACGCTGGGGTTTGTTTTGGTTGGATCAGGGAAAGCAGCATATGTGCCTCCTGATGAGAGACTAATAAGTTTCGAAACCGGTAGGGGTGCTTGCGGCACTCTCTGATTGGACCAGAATATGGTTCGGCTGTGTTTTCGTTTTGCAACGAAATTGAAAATGGTTATTCATTTTTGATTTACATTTACTCTGTGTGGAGTATGAAGGGAACCATTCTCGTTGGAACTTTACCGCGCTGAGCAGATGGGACGTGAATTGTAAATTGTAGAATTCCCTCATCTTCCTTAGTTTCAGCATCCGTATGGCTTGCAAATTGTAGAAGCCTCGGAGGTGTAAGCAGAGAAGGTTCCCATTGTTTTCATTCTGGTGGGATGTAGAATAGCATTATGTTGTTTTATATGCCGTTAGAGTGAAAACTTAGTCTTTTTGCTAGCAGTTGCCGCTAGGGCATCTATGCCATTTCGTTCGTTGCAATCCGGGACTGCACGCTGGGGTTTGTTTTGGTTGGATCAGGGAGAGCAGCATATGTGCCTCCTATTGAGAGACTAATAAGTTTCGAAACCGGTAGGGGTGCTTGCGGCACTCTCTGATTGGACTAGAATATGGTTCGGCTGTGTTTTCGTTTTGCAACGAAATTGAAAATGGTTATTCATTTTTGATTTACATTTACTCTGTGTGGAGTATGAAGGGAACCATTCTCGTTGGAACTTTACCGCGCTGAGCAGATGGGACGTGAATTATAAATTGTAGAATTCCCTCATCTTCCTTAGTCTCAGCATCCGTATGGCTTGCAAATTGTAGAAGCCTCGGAGGAGTAACCAGAGAAGGTTCCCATTGTTTTCATTCTGGTGGGATGTAGAATAGCATTATGTTGTTTTATATGCCATTAGAGTAAAAACTTAGTCTTTTTGCTAGCAGTTGCCGCTAGGGCATCTATGCCATTTCGTTGGTTGCAATCCGGGACTGCACGCTGGGGTTTGTTTTGGTTGGATCAGGGAGAGCAGCATATGTGCCTCCTGATGAGAGACTAATAAGTTTCGAAACCGGTAGGGGTGCTTGTGGCACTCTCTGATTGGACTAGAATATGGTTCGGCTGTGTTTTCGTTTTGCAACGAAATTGAAAATGGTTATTCATTTTTGATTTACATTTACTCTGTGTGGAGTATGAAGGGAACCATTCTCGTTGGAACTTTACCGCGCTGAGCAGATGGGACGTTAATTGTAAATTGTAGAATTCCCTCATCTTCCTTAGTCTCAGCATCCGTATGGCTTGCAAATTGTAGAAGCCTCGGAGGAGTAACCAGAGAAGGTTCCCATTGTTTTCATTCTGGTGGGATGTAGAATAGCATTATGTTGTTTTATATGCCATTAGAGTGAAAACTTAGTCTTTTTGCTAGCAGTTGCCGCTAGGGCATCTATGCCATTTCGTTCGTTGCAATCCGGGACTGCACGCTGGGGTTTGTTTTGGTTGGATCAGGGAGAGCAGCATATGTGCCTCCTGATGAGAGACTAATAAGTTTGGAAACCGGTAGGGGTGCTTGCGGCACTCTCTGATTGGACTAGAATATGGTTCGGCTGTGTTTTCGTTTTGCAACGAAATTGAAAATGGTTATTCATTTTTGATTTACATTTACTCTGTGTGGAGTATGAAGGGAACCATTCTCGTTGGAACTTTACCGCGCTGAGCAGATGGGACGTGAATTGTAAATTGTAGAATTCCCTCATCTTCCTTAGTTTCAGCATCCGTATGGCTTGCAAATTGTAGAAGCCTCGGAGGTGTAACCAGAGAAGGTTCCCATTGTTTTCATTCTGGTGGGATGTAGAATAGCATTATGTTGTTTTATATGCCATTAGAGTGAAAACTTAGTCTTTTTGCTAGCAGTTGCCGCTAGGGCATCTATGCCATTTCGTTCGTTGCAATCCGGGACTGCACGCTGGGGTTTGTTTTGGTTGGATCAGGGAGAGCAGCATATGTGCCTCCTGATGAGAGACTAATAAGTTTCGAAACCGGTAGGGGTGCTTGCGGCACTCTCTGATTGTACCAGAATATGGTTAGGCTGTGTTTTCGTTTTGCAACTAAATTGAAAATGGTTATTCATTTTTGATTTACATTTACTCTGTGTGGAGTATGAAGGGAACCATTCTCGTTGGAACTTTACCGCGCTGAGCAGATGGGACGTGAATTGTAAATTGTAGAATTCCCTCATCTTCCTTAGTCTCAGCATCCGTATGGCTTGCAAATTGTAGAAGCCTCGGAGGTGTAACCAGAGAAGGTTCCCATTGTTTTCATTCTGGTGGGATGTAGAATAGCATTATGTTGTTTTATATGCCATTAGAGTGAAAACTTAGTCTTTTTGCTAGCAGTTGCTGCTAGGGCATCTATGCCATTTCGTTCGTTGCAATCCGGGACTGCACGCTGGGGTTTGTTTTGGTTGGATCAGGGAGAGCAGCATATGTGCCTCCTGATGAGAGACTAATAAGTTTCGAAACCGGTAGGGGTGCTTGTGGCACTCTCTGATTGGACTAGAATATGGTTCGGCTGTGTTTTCGTTTTGCAACGAAATTGAAAATGGTTATTCATTTTTGATTTACATTTACTCTGTGTGGAGTATGAAGGGAACCATTCTCGTTGGAACTTTACCGCGCTGAGCAGATGGGACGTTAATTGTAAATTGTAGAATTCCCTCATCTTCCTTAGTCTCAGCATCCGTATGGCTTGCAAATTGTAGAAGCCTCGGAGGTGTAACCAGAGAAGGTTCCCATTGTTTTCATTCTGGTGGGATGTAGAATAGCATTATGTTGTTTTATATGCCATTAGAGTGAAAACTTAGTCTTTTTGCTAGCAGTGGCCGCTAGGGCATCTATGCCATTTCGTTCGTTGCAATCCGGGACTGCACGCTGGGGTTTGTTTTGGTTGGATCAGGGAGAGCAGCATATGTGCCTCCTGATGAGAGACTAATAAGTTTCGAAACCGGTAGGGGTGCTTGCGGCACTCTCTGATTGTACCAGAATATGGTTCGGCTGTGTTTTCGTTTTGCAACGAAATTGAAAATGGTTATTCATTTTTGATTTACATTTACTCTGTGTGGAGTATGAAGGGAACCATTCTCGTTGGAACTTTACCGCGCTGAGCAGATGGGACGTGAATTGTAAATTGTAGAATTCCCTCATCTTCCTTAGTCTCAGCATCCGTATGGCTTGCAAATTGTAGAAGCCTCGGAGGTGTAACCAGAGAAGGTTCCCATTGTTTTCATTCTGGTGGGATGTAGAATAGCATTATGTTGTTTTATATGCCATTAGAGTGAAAACTTAGTCTTTTTTCTTATTAATGATTTAGTTATCTTACGCGACGACGATTCGCCTCCCCTTTGTTGGCCACTTGGACGTGTGGTTGAGACATATCCCGGTAAGGATGGATTAGTCCGATCTATTAAAGTTAAAACTTCATCCGGGGAGTATGTTAGGCCCATTACACGTGTTTCACTTCTCCCGATTGATGATTTCAAACTCATGGAAGTTGGAATGTCATAGCCCAGGACATGATAGTCCAGTCATATTAGTAGTAAAGGTATTATGATTCAATTTTAGTTTTTAGCATTGTTACACAGTAGTATAATATTTAGTTTACGGTTACATTCTGATCCATCTGGGATCTGGTCCTTCGAGTTTTTTTTGTTCTTGTTTTTTAGTTTATTAATTTATTAAGACATTTTAACAAGACATCGCCTTGTCAAGACCGGCCAATATGTTCGAAACTTTCACAAAATATTCATAAAATTCAAAGAAGTACGTTCCTTATTTATATTATTGTACATATGCGGCATTTCCCATCTCTGGTGACGTCACGAATACGATTCTGTCACGTAAAGCAAAAAACTCAAAAACGTCAAAGTGACAATAATAGAATGAAATTCATCTCCCGTAAGTAGCAGATCGAAAATTATCTCGTTTAAGAAGTATTAGAATAATAACCCCAAAGAGACAAATATTTGTGTTAAAATATAGGGGATAGTTAATTAGAAGACACAAATACCCAGAGTCTCTCCCGTTAAGTATTTAGTTATCGTAAGTTTTGGTCATCTGAATTCGTAGCAAAATTTGAGTGGAAATTCTCGTCATACCTAGGCAAGTGGTATTAAGTTGGAGGTAAGGACATTTATATTTATGAGCTCATAATATAAAGGCATATCGGTCAACGGACTATTTTAGTGCGCGGAACATTTCAGTTTAGATACAATACCGTACGGGCCATTCCACGAACATAAGCCTGTTTTGGATTACTTCGACAACGAATATTTTACTGTGCAACATAAGAAGTACGAAAGTAAATGGCGCTAATAATTATTCCAATAAACAACAATGGAATTTGTAATTTACTTTCGTTCTTCTTATTTTGCACAGTAAAATATTCGTTGTCGAAGTAATCAAAAACAGGCGTATGTTCGTGGAATAGGGTATAGTTTTTTATCGTAGTTTTCGTTCGGACATTTTAATTAGATTTAGTTTTTAAAATCTGTCATTTGTGTTTACTGTTCATAATTATTTATATTTATGTACATATTATTTTATTTATACGTATATATCTTCTTCTTCTTCTTCTTCTTCTTCTTCTTCTTCTTTTTCATATGGAGGAAAAATTATTTATATATGTATATATTTTTCACTTCTCTTTAATTTAATTGTTTAATTTAGAATAAATGTGTTAAATTCTCGTCTTATCATATTCATTGCTCTAAATTTATCCCTTTATGAAGCAGTCTCGCTAGTACATTAAGTGGTATCAGCTAATTACCTTTCTCAGCGAACCAGCACCTATAGAACCTGAGATTGGAACAGTTTCATATAAGTGGGGTCTATTTACCAGCCTCATAACATAATAGTGGAGTCACTGAAGGTTTTCACCTCCTATTTCGTTGAACCATCATAGATTTTCATGGAAATTGGTGAGTAGTTAGAAGATACTTCAAGGAACAAAGGTGACATGATGCCAACTTGCGCTTTTACCCTGGGGGTGCATGCCACCCATTCTCGGGGGTGAAATTTTTTTTAATAAAAAAATAACAGAAATTCTATATATAAAAATATAGAACTTCTAAGCAAAATTTGTTATATAAAGTTATTAACATAAATCTTTACTTTTTGAGTTATTAAATATCAAAAATTTTATTTTTTCTTTAAAAAATGCACGTTTTAAAGCTGTTTTTCACGTATTACTCAAAAACTGTAAGCTTTTGTAAAATAACTATCATTACCAAAATTAAAGATAATAAAAAATTTAATACACTTCCCACTTAAAGAACTAAACTAATCAGTAGGTGTTATATGACGGAGATCAGGAGGAGGAGGAGGAACACCTGTGCCTAATTTGCATACAGCTGTCGCCCACCTGTCACTAATAATAGGAGGAGGAACACCTGTGCCTAATTTGCATACAGCTGTCGACCACCTGTCACTAATAATAGGAGGAGGAACACCTGTGCCTAATTTGCATACAGCTGTCGACCACCTGTCACTAATAATAGGAGGAGGAACACCTGTGCCTAATTTGCATACAGCTGTTGACCACCTGTCACTAATAATAGGAGGAGGAACACCTGTCGCTAATTACAGCTGTCGACCACCTGTCACTAATAATAGGAGGAGGAACACCTTTGCCTAATTTGCATACAGCTGTCACTAATTTGCATCCCCTAATGACCATACAGGTGTCACTAATTTGTATACCCTCCTCTAATGAGCAAATGTCAAATTAATTAACCTTTTTAACCCATTTGCTTTATCTACAATGTGCAATTTATATAAAGGCTCAGGTATAAAAAAATTGAATCAAGATTCAAAATAATAAAGCTTACTGTACCCTAATGGATATCCTTAAAAGTTATCCTTAAAAGACGCCACTTTTCAACATTATTAAGTCCAATGCACCCAAAAAATATTAATTTTTAAAAAAGAGATTCATTAAGATATTTTTTTATATCACTAACAAGATTCAAAATAATAAAGCTTATGGTACCCTAATGGATATACTTAAAAAAAAAGATGACTTCATTGTCTTTACAAAGAGACGCTAATTGTATCCGAATGTCTGTGGTGCCCAATTGAAAAGATGACTTCATTGTCTTTACAAAGAGACGCTAATTGTATCCGAATGTCTGTGGTGCCCAAATTTTAATTTATACCAATTATAAAATATATTCTTAAAAAGACATAAGATATATCACACAGCTACCCTATATAACTATAGGAGCATGTGTTAATTTTTATACACCTTGTACATTTCCAATTATTATTTTGCAGATGCAATTCCTAACAAAGTGAAGCTGGTATATCAATTTATATGTTGGTATAGGGGTACTGTGCAGCCTTCAATAATTAAAGTAGCATATTTTCTTTCAATAATAAACTACTCATGCAAGCTGCAAGAAATGTAGATACAAAGTGTATTATACACAAATGCAAGGTGTAAAAAGTGGTCAATGTCTTTCAATTAACATGTTGTTATAGAGGTATGCAGCCTGCAATAATTAGAGGGGCACATTGTCTTGCAATCATTAACTACTCATGCTGGTACAAGAAGTAAGTAATTTGTGGTAATATAAATGTATAGATGGGACTAGCCAGAAGTGACCAATATCTTTCAATTACTATGTTGCAGATTAATAGGGGTATAAACTTTGCAGTGTGTAATAAGTAAAAGAGGGTAATAACAAGAAGCAATGAGCAGGTGGTAGTGAAGATACAAAGCAGCATTTGTTTGCAGAAATTAACTTTGTTACGTTTAAATTTTGTGCAAAAGCACAAATATAATTTGTCATAAATATAAACTAAATGTTGACTGTACTGGCCTATCATCTTTTGTGATATTGGTCGTAAAGGTATAATTTTATCAGTATTGCCAAATACATTTCTGGTGGTATAAAATAGTAATTAGTAACTAATTATTTATGTGTATTTGGGCCCTACCTGTAGGCAACACATATTGTTTTATATATTTAATTATTAGATATTTAAATGAGCCGCGTATATATTAGGGCCTAATTGATCTAAGCATTGGCGACACTGTGGTGGAAGCTGAAGAATTTCCTTCCGTAGAGGAGGTCCGAGGGGACATTTTGGAATGTGTTAGTGAGACATGGTGGAAGGCAAAGTTTGAAAAGGGCGTGATAGCAAATATTCTGGATAAATCCTACCTCGTGCTGAGGGATAATATTGCACACCCCTCTATAAGGGCTACCTATTGTGTTGAGTGTTCCTAGGTCAGCCTATCCTCAAGGGATAAATTTATTTGTCGTCTCCTGCCGGTCTGATGTCCCGTTGACTATATTGGACTCCTGGACTATATGGGAATTTGGAAGTTTTCGAAGATATTGTGAATTGTATAAAAACCCCAGTTCAATCATTGGTGTAATTTGCTGGGGTTTTTTTTTCCTGATCCGGGTTTGAAGAATTATTTTTGTGTTGGGTATGAAGAATCATTTTTATTTCCTGGTATAAAGAATTATTTCTATTTCCTGGTATGCAGAGCATTTTCTACCTATTTTTGCTGGTAGAGGAACTTGTAAGCAGAATTGTCTTTCATGGTATAGGGACTTTTCCTCTCTATAAATGGACTTTTGATTTCGTGTACGTTGATATTTCCTACTGAACATATCTTACGTGGACATGTGGAAATCCTACCGGCTTTCCGTAAAGGCCATATCGACGGCGGAGGAAGAAATGCTATGTTATTAAATTCAGATAAGTTTAGTTGTATGGTCGGACGGTAAGTTCTTATAAAAAAATTTTATTTACTTGCCTGGTTTCAAGCAATATCTACTATCATTATTTAATATTAGGCCAGGTATTGACAACTATTTTAAATTAATTAATTGTAATTTGTGTAATTGATAGTATATATAACCCTACATATTGATGTGATCTTGATTATTGATATGAGATTATAATTTTATATGTCATTTAATTTAATCAATGCTTTAATAATAATCTAATTAATTTACCAGATCATATATCAATATGTTTTCAATCTCAGGGCTTTTTATAAAATTAAGTACTTACATACGTGGCTTCTAAGTATTTCTTAATGGTTCCTAATCGGGATAGGAAAGAAAAGAGTAAAATAATAACACATATGGGTTACAATTGTAATCAAAATATTGTTTATTTTATTTAAATGGCAATCACTGCTTAATATTTGCTATATCTTATTATTCTTAAACATAACATTTACACATGGGAATCTTATTTCCTTTTGGTTTCCAATTGAAAGTTTTTATTAACATTTAACTATTATGATTTATTAGCAACAATGCTATTTAAGTTTGATGAAGCTTTTCTGATATTATTGATTATGTTTCTTCAATTTTAAATGTGGTATTTAATACGAAAAACCCATACATTCATGTCCAAACAAATGAGACTGACCTTTTTCTGGTGAACTGAGAATGTCTTCACACAAGACCCGTTTCCTGCTATCCTTGGCTGCAATCAAAACCTCGTCCTGGCTTCCAGTAATGTTCTCCTCTGAAACTAGCTCGTATAGCTCTCGCTTCCTGCTTCTGTCGTGATGCTGTGTTCTACCTTTTTCGAAACTGCAATCAGCTACCGGGAACTCTTGGCTCAAGGAGGTTCTTTTACTCTCAACCTGGCCTACCTCTCGTTCCACGATAGATACTCCACACTCACGGAACTACACCGGCTTTCTCACTCTCCGTACACTACCGTCTACTACTGGACTTCACTTCTCGACAGCTCAAAACATTCTGATCTCTATTTGTCATTCATTCCCCTACTTTCTAAATATCCCTTCCAGATTCACAAATCAATCTTCCACCACCAACTCTCATTCGTAATATTCCTCAAAACCAATTTTTAATCTTTCTAAATATGCTTAATGGATTTCAAAAGAAAATATTTAATTCCCATTCTAAAATACTTTCTAACTATTTACAAATTTTAATGACCTATTCTCTCTTTCAAATGAGTCTTATTTAGCATAGGCTAATGATCGAAACCTTCCGCGAAAAACGATAATGAACTATCATCTATTTCACTGAGTTTTATTTAGCATAGGCTAATGATCGACCTTCCGAGAAGAACGATAATGGTACGCGTCATTCACTTTGTTTATCTAAGCACATTGTTCCGAGTTTCGTACGCTTATTCTAATCACTTCTTAAAATTAAATATAACAATTTGTTGTATACAGGTTGTTTTAAATTTATATGCCCGTGGTTGAGAAAATTGAAAATATTTTATATTAAATTGAATTTTGTTTATAATTATCAAAATTTAATTTTCATATCAAATAGAAATATAACAAATCCCCGCCTTGTATTCGATAAAATTTATCTGCATTTTTAAATAAATTTTCTCGAGGCAAAACCAACTCCCTGTATATTTCCTTACTTTAATCTACGTCTTATATCCTAACTTACTATCTACTTCATGTAATTCTGTCTTTTATTCGTGATATTTGTATACATCGTGAATATTATAAATTCCTCGGATCTTTTCCGAGTTCCTGTGCCTCAACTCATAACTATTTATCCCATTTTCATTATTCACGATGTACGGGCCTTCGAAAACAGGCATCAACTTTGCGCAAATGCCCCCAGGAAGATTTGATACTCGTAATGCCCTCACGAGTACTTTTTCACCCTTTTAGAAAGTCACTGGTCTTCTTTTTCTATTTTGTTCCTGTCTTTGGATATATTTTTCGTTGCTTCGCCGTAATCTTCTCTGTACGGTTTCAATCACCTGTTGATATTCTTTTGGCTCTTGGTCTTCCCATGGCCTTATCGGCAATACACCCTTCATGATGTATTCTGGGGTCTCTTTTGTTACTGTGCTCGGAATTGTATTTAGATACCTTTCTATTTCCGCCATTTTCCTGTCCCAGTGGCGATGTTGCCCATCTGTTGCAAGGCGAAGAAATTTCGTCACTTCCTGTATGAATCGTTCCGAAGGATTACTCTGTGGATGCCTGATGCTGACAAAATTTGTCTCTATTCCTCGTTCTCGAAGTTGTCCCTTGAAACGATCATTTCGGAAATACGTTGCATTGTCCAGTAGAATCTTTTTTGGTGTTCCTACTATGGCTATAAAATTGTCGATTTTTCTTAATATTTCCTCCCCCTTTGTGGTGCGGCAACTATATAATTTTACGTATTTTGAAAACACATCCACCATTACCAGAATATGTTTGTTCCTTTTAGTGGTCATAATTAGATCGCTTAACATATCTATTGCTACAATGTCTAGTTTGTTTCGGGCTTCAATATTTTTGGCAACATTTTCGTTTTTGAAATTCCGACTCTTATATTTTTGACATACATCGCACTTCTGGGTAATTTCCTTTGCAATGCGGTAATCCTGTCGGCTGATGTAATTTTCCCTAAAAACGAGCCAAACTTTTCTGCTACCGATATGCCCATTGTCCTCATGTAATTTCTTTATTATCTTTTCGGCCAATGTCTGTGTCACTAAATATAGTTCCTTTCCGTCTATTCTCTTAAAATATATGTCATTTTCTACTTCCGCTCTTCTTTTCTCTCTTTCCTCTAGGTCTTCTTGGTTTGTCCTTATCTCATTTAACGAATATATCCCTTCTTCTTGTATTAATCTATTTAGTCCCACCTGTAGAGTAATTGTTTCCTTTTTTCCCGTGTCCTCATCCCGTGTTAGAGCGTCGGCTATTATGTTGTCTTTTCCTTTTATATATCGGAACTCAAAATCATACTCCTGTAATAATAGAATGCCTCTATGTATTCTATTATTTACTAATCTATTCTTCATGATATGTACTAAAGCTGCATGGTCTGTTTCGATTGTGAATTTTGCTCCCAATAAGTAAAACCTCAATTTGTTTACGCAATATAGTACACTGGCAAACTCCAATTCTGTAACACTATATTTTCTCTCATGTGTTTTAGTCACTCGCGATATAAAACATATCGGCACTTCTTGGTCGTTTTGTATTTGAGACAGAACTCCTGCAAATTTTTGTATGGACGCATCAGTTCGGAGTATAAAAGGTAAATTGTAAATGGGGTGGTATATTTTCGTTCCTTTTGCGAATTCTCGTTTTAATGTTTCGAAAGCTTCCTCCTGTTCTTCTTTCCAATTCCATTTTATTCCTTTTTTAAGCAACTTTATCAGAGGGATTTCCTTTTGGCTCAAATCGGGAATCAGTTTTTTAAAATAATTAATCGTGCCAAGAAAACCTCTCAATGTTTTCAAATTCGTTGGTCTTGGGTATTCATCTATGAGCTTGACTCTGTCTTCGGATAATCTTACTGTTTTGGTGTCCAATTGAAAACCCAAATAAATGACTTCTTTTTGAAAAAATTGACATTTTTCAATGTTTAATTTCAATCCCGCTGTGTCCAATTCTTCCAGAATTATTTCTATGTGTTTCAGATGACTCTGAGTATCTTGTGAAAAAATTAATAAATCATCGATATAATGAACTATGAAATCTTCGTGGCGATTCAAAATGGTATGTAGAGCTCGGACGAGTGCAGCACAAGCACTCTGCAATCCAAACGGCACTACCTTAAACCGGTAGACAATACCATCAATAGAAAAAGCGGTGTAGTTTCTACACTTTTCAGCTAACGGTATCAACCAAAAACTGTGTTTTAAGTCAATTTTCGAAAATATGTGTGACCCGGTGATTCTTCCAAAAATGGCCTCGATGTTTAGAGGTGATTCATATTGTGATACAGTGTGCTGGTTGATATTCCTGGCATCTAAACATAATCTCAATTCTCCACTGCTTTTCTTTACTATCACAATCGGGTTAACATACGGTGAATCACATCTTTCGATGATTTGATCTTCCAACATTTTATTTATTTCTTCTTTCACCTCTTGTCGATACTTGTATGGAATCGGGTAAGTCTTTGATCGAAAATTTCCCAAGTTTTTCACCTCAAATGAATGTTCGTACTTTTTAGCCACTCTGTTTTCCTCATTGATCAAATTTTCGTAGTTTCTTAACATCAACCGCAATTCTTTTTCTTTCCCTTCTCCACATATCAATTTTCTGTCTTTTTTCTCAGATTCTTCACACATGTTTACCGTGCATTCTGCATCCTCGTTTGCATATACCTCCTCTTCAAATACCACTGTTTCAATCATATTCTTTTCACTTTCATTTTTTAGCTTTATTTCTTCTTCTCCTGAGCCCGTCTCTTCTTTTGAGGAATCCCAGGTCTCCTTTGTTTCTGATACTCTCAAATTTTCTTCTTCTGGGCTCAACTCTTCTTTTGAGGAGCCACAGGTTTCATTTTCTTTTATCTTTTTCTGACCTTTTCTCCTTTTTCTTCTTTGTCCTTGCTTCGCTGCCAAATTCATTTCCACTGTTTGTTCTTTACCTGATTCGTCCGTATTTTGTTTCTCATGTTCCTTGTCCTGTTCTCTTTCTTTTTCTTCTGTTAGTTTCATCGTATTATTTTTAAAATCTATCACTACATGTTTTTCTGCCAATTCGTCCACTCCTACTATCATGTCATGTGACATGTTTGGCATTATTACACATTGTAGTGCATACATATTCTTGCCCAGTCGTACCATTACTCGTATGCCTTCATTTATAGTTGCCAATGTCCGTTTGTTTGCGCCCACTAAATTTACCCTAGGTATTTTATAAATTAAATTTGTTAAGTTAACTTCTTCTATTAGTTTTCTGTTGACCAATGTTATTTCAGATCCAGTGTCTATCATAATTTTAATTGGTTTCTCGTTGATAAATCCATCCACAAATTTTAAATTAACTCCATTTTTCTTTTCGTTGTTTCCTGCCAATTTAATAAACTCCTTGGGGTGACAAAAGATTCCTGTTTGATTTTTGGTTTTTAGTGAGCGCCGTCGTGAAAAGACGCCGGTTGCTCATCGTTGTTTATATTTTCGTCATAATGTCTCTCTCCGTCATATTCATCTGTCTGGGTATTATTTACTTCTCTTCTATTTTCTCTTGGTCTGTCGGATCTGTTTCGGTTTTCTCGATATCCCTGTTCATTTTGTCTACCATTATTTCTGTTTTCTTGATTTGAGCGTGTGGTGTTTCTGTTCTGGTATTCTCGATTTCTGTCCTCATTCCATTGCCTATTTCTTTGTTCATAATTTCCTCTTCCGTTGTCTCTATTTTCGTTTTCCCTTCTGGGATTAAAATCTCGTCTTGTATAGTCCCTCCTATTTTGATTTCTATCTCGGTAATCTTGTGTTTCTCGGGGCCTGTAATCTTCTCGCGACCTTCTTGATTTTCTTTCTCTTAGACGTGATTCTCTTATTTGTAGGAATTGGCATAAACTATCTATGTCTTTGTAATTTTGCAATGTGATATGGTCTTCCAGCGTTTCCTCGAAATGTCTTGCAATCAGTTCGACTAATTGTTCCGATGAGTAATTATATTGTAAATGTTTTGCATTATTGTAAATTTGCAAAGCATATGTCCTTTCTGATACACCCATCCTATCATTGTATTTCCCATTTTGCAATTCCTTGTTAATTTCCAATTGTTGGACTTTTCCCCAGAAATAATTCAAAAATTTTTGTTCAAATTGTTGCCAATTGCCGAATTCTTCTTCTTTACTATCGAACCATAGGCTTGCTTCATATTTGAGATGGTTTCTGATAGTTTCTTTTGCTGTTTCGAAATTTCCGATGTGCTGTATTTTCTTTTTCAGGCTATTTATGAACGGCACTGGGTGTAATCTTCTTACGTCCCCGCCAAACCTTATCTTCACGTCATCTGTGCTACGTATAACCATTTCTCTTCTTTCTCCGACATTTTGTTGAGTAATGATTTCCGCAATCTTTCTTTCCACTTCTTCTATGTCTGCTTGAATAGCGTTTTGCAACTTGTTTTCCAAACTTTCCATTTCTTTTTTCTGGCAATTCGTTATCTCCTTTATTTTATTTTGAATTTTCATTTCTTGTTCTTTCATCTCGTTTTTCATTGTTGTCAAACATCCTTTTACTTCCTTTTCATACTTTCCTATGCGTTCCTCCATTTTCTTGTTGTTCTCTTCAATTGCTTGTTTCATTTTTTGTTGTGTTTCATCCATTTTTTGATCCAATTTTTGTTGTGTTTCATCCATTTTTTGTTGTGTTTCATCCATTTTCTGTTGTGTTTCATCCATTTTTTGATCCAATTTTTGTTGTGTTTCATCCATTTTTCGATCCACTTTTCGTTGATTGTCATCCAGTTTTTGTGACTGGAGTTGCATCAGTTGTAATAGTTTATCTATTCCTGATAATTCTTGCTGTTCTGATGCCATGATTGTCGTGTCTAAAATCTCTTCTTGGTCTGAATGTTCTTTTTGTTTTTTGTTGTCTTTGCTTTGGCTTCTTGTCACAGACATTTGTTTTCAAAAAGTACTATCCCCGCCAAATATGAAATTTTACTAGTATGTTACCAAGACGACTTTTTCTCACCCAAATATTATAAATTGTCAATAAATATATCAAATGTAAATATCGTAAAAATAAAATATTAAATCAGTTATGTAAAATTTGTACCTAAAGAGATCTAAAATTTTATGTTATCAAATGTAAGTATCTCACTTTTTACCACAGGCATATAAATTTTCAAATACCGGCTTTACTCTTTCTATCCTTCAAATTTGCCACTAGAAATACTTTTCAATGCTTTCCACGTTGGACGACAGTTGATGTGATCTTGATTATTGATATGAGATTATAATTTTATATGTCATTTAATTTAATCAATGCTTTAATAATAATCTAATTAATTTACCAGATCATATATCAATATGTTTTCAATCTCAGGGCTTTTTATAAAATTAAGTACTTACATACGTGGCTTCTAAGTATTTCTTAATGGTTCCTAATCGGGATAGGAAAGAAAAGAGTAAAATAATAACACATATGGGTTACAATTGTAATCAAAATATTGTTTATTTTATTTAAATGGCAATCACTGCTTAATATTTGCTATATCTTATTATTCTTAAACATAACATTTACACATGGGAATCTTATTTCCTTTTGGTTTCCAATTGAAAGTTTTTATTAACATTTAACTATTATGATTTATTAGCAACAATGCTATTTAAGTTTGATGAAGCTTTTCTGATATTATTGATTATGTTTCTTCAATTTTAAATGTGGTATTTAATACGAAAAACCCATACATTCATGTCCAAACAAATGAGACTGACCTTTTTCTGGTGAACTGAGAATGTCTTCACACAAGACCCGTTTCCTGCTATCCTTGGCTGCAATCAAAACCTCGTCCTGGCTTCCAGTAATGTTCTCCTCTGAAACTAGCTCGTATAGCTCTCGCTTCCTGCTTCTGTCGTGATGCTGTGTTCTACCTTTTTCGAAACTGCAATCAGCTACCGGGAACTCTTGGCTCAAGGAGGTTCTTTTACTCTCAACCTGGCCTACCTCTCGTTCCACGATAGATACTCCACACTCACGGAACTACACCGGCTTTCTCACTCTCCGTACACTACCGTCTACTACTGGACTTCACTTCTCGACAGCTCAAAACATTCTGATCTCTATTTGTCATTCATTCCCCTACTTTCTAAATATCCCTTCCAGATTCACAAATCAATCTTCCACCACCAACTCTCATTCGTAATATTCCTCAAAACCAATTTTTAATCTTTCTAAATATGCTTAATGGATTTCAAAAGAAAATATTTAATTCCCATTCTAAAATACTTTCTAACTATTTACAAATTTTAATGACCTATTCTCTCTTTCAAATGAGTCTTATTTAGCATAGGCTAATGATCGAAACCTTCCGCGAAAAACGATAATGAACTATCATCTATTTCACTGAGTTTTATTTAGCATAGGCTAATGATCGACCTTCCGAGAAGAACGATAATGGTACGCGTCATTCACTTTGTTTATCTAAGCACATTGTTCCGAGTTTCGTACGCTTATTCTAATCACTTCTTAAAATTAAATATAACAATTTGTTGTATACAGGTTGTTTTAAATTTATATGCCCGTGGTTGAGAAAATTGAAAATATTTTATATTAAATTGAATTTTGTTTATAATTATCAAAATTTAATTTTCATATCAAATAGAAATATAACAATATATATGACATCAAATATTTATCCTGACGGTCCCATATCTGATCAGATACGCAGGGCTTGGTATTGCGTACATCTACACCTCTTCTTTAATTTTACTGTTACAGCGGAGAATAATATTATATAATATTTATTATTACAAAACTTACTTATGTTTTACAGGTTGTTTAATTTATATATTTTAATAGTGCTGAAAATATGTTATGCTTTACAGGGTGTTTAATTTATATTTTTAAAATGAGGAACTTAGGTACATGTTATTGTTAAATTTTATTAAAGTTTCTTTTTTTATTTATTTTTTTTGAAAAAGAGGTGCATTTGTTCGATTGGTATTTATTTATTATTTTGTTTGTTAGGACTTACCGATTCCGTTATTCCTTTCATTCATTTATTAATTTGTTTTACGTATTAGAAGAGTCAATACATGTTTGGTTTACTTTAAGGCTCGTTTTATTTCTTGTCTGTTCCTAAAATAAAACATTCATAGCCGAGGGGTAGTCCGTTGGAACGGACTGGCGCCCCTTATTACATCATATTTAGGTCTATAAAGAACTCCGACCCACTCCGCTGCCTGACAGGGTTCAGCTAGCCGGACATACCCCTATGTCCCCCCTTCTACTTGTAAGTAACTTGAAGGGTGGGGGTGACATTTTTGGCGCCCAACGTGGGGCGAAACAGCTTGACGCATGTTGTTGTTAGTTATCTTGACTCTTCTATGTATAATTATAATATTCATTATAGTACTCGAATGTAGTTTTGATACTTCACTTGAGTAACCCATTGTGCCAATATTTTTGTGTCTGATTTGTGTGTTGTGGATAGATTTAAGTGCTGAATGATTTGTTAGACCTTATAGACATACATTTTTACTTGTTTGTCCAAGTTTTTTTTAGTGATTTCTTGTTGCCCATTTTCTTAGCAATGTCAAGAAAGCTCCAAGTTAAGCGATTGAGTCAGGGTGAGCTGACTTATGAACTCAAAATTCGTGGAATTGCCACTGGTACGGTGGATAGTATGCGTAGTGAGCTATCCACTGCCCTTCGACTTGAAAGTAGTGGTGATAGTATAAAATATCCTGCTTATCCTTTTAAACCTGAAGAAGATGTTAAGGCTGTTCGAGATAAGTTACAAGTTTTGGGACCTTTAGTAGAAGCGTTTCGTGGCTCTAAAACTAGCAACGATTATTTGAAATATCAGTCAAAATTGTCTCATATCTTGAGTAGAATCGAGAACATTCCTGAGACTCAAGAAGAAAGGCCTGAATTTTTGGCTACGGCTTTTCGCCTGCTGGACTCTTTGCATCGTCAAGCAGAAGAAGACGAAAGGTTGGCTTCAGTGCCTACCCAAGTTGACTTCCTGGGTCCTAATCAAACGCAACAGTTTGCGGCAGCTATAGCTCAAACTTCGAGTCCTGTTACCCCCACTGCTCCTCAAACTTCTGCTACTTCTTCTTTTATTAAGCCTGTTCCTCCTAGTAAATGGAATCTTAAGTTTTCTGGCGATAAGAAGGGTATGTCGTTGAGTGCTTTTATCTCTCGAGTTGAAGAGCTGAGAGTGGCTAGGCATGTTTCGAAAGAAACCTTACTGGAATGTGGTATTGATTTGTTTAGTGGACGAGCTTACCAGTTTTATTTAGCATATAGGAGTCTAGTGAACAGTTGGGATGATTTTCTGGTATTGTTAAGGGAAGAATTTCTCTCCCCTAACTATAATGAGCATTTGTTGGATGAGATTCGCCGAAGGACCCAGGGTCCTGACGAATCAATGGGAATTTATTTGGCAGTGATGTCTGGGTATTTTAATAGGCTTACTTGCCCAGTCTCTGAGGATACGAAATTAAATATTATTTTAAGAAACATAGCCCCTTTCTATCAAGACCAGCTGGCCTTGGTGGAAATAAACTCCTTAGCTGAACTGCGGGAGTATGGTAGAAAGTAAGAGGTTAAAAAAGAGGCAATGGACAGTTTCAGTTCTCCTGTTGGAAGAAGAAACGCCTCTATGAATTTTATGGAGCCCGACCTCGCCTATGTTGAAGTATGCTCAACAAGTAGCGGGGATACTAGTCACACAACATCTAGTAGTAGACGTTCGAATATTCTGTCTACTCCAAAACCCATTATTTGTTTTAGATGTAATCAACCTGGCCATAGGGCTGCTGGTTGTTCTGAACCGAAGGGTAAAATGTTTTGTTATAGATGTAAAAAGGAAGGGTTCACAGTGAAAACCTGTCCTGTCTGCAATAAGAAGGAAAACTAGAACCATCACACCTGAGTGATCGGATAGGGTGTGATGATGTGAGTAATTCGATCGATAAATTTAAGGTGATATTGGATTATGTGTTAGAAAATGTAGTAGGGGATGAAAGACCCTATTTAAGTATTGAAGTTTTGGGTAAGAAGATACTAGGATTGATGGATTCTGGTGCTTCCAGAACTATTATGGGTACGAAGGGACTAGCTTTTATTCAGGAGGTAGGACTGCATATGAATGCAAGCCGTACTGTCACTTGTACAGTTGCCAATGGACAACGAGTAAGCAGTGTTGGAACCGTTGAGTTACCTGTAGTATTGAGGGGTAACTTTCGGTTCATTGACGTATTGGTGATCCCAGAATTACCACATTTATTAATTTTAGGTACCGATTTTTGGCGTAGTATGGGTGTTGTGCCCGATCTTCGAAGAAATGAGTGGCATTTTTCTGATGAACCAGTATTAATAAATACTGTTGAACAGATGCTCGGTAGAACTAAGTTGGCATATTTAGAGAAAGATAGGTTACAAGCTGTTATTGATCGTAATGTGAAATTAATGGGTACAACCTTGGGTTGTACGGACAAAACAGAACATGTTATTGTTACAAATAGCCCACCGATTAAACAACGATATTATAGGGTTAATCCAGTAGTCCAAGCTCAAATTGATAAGGAACTTGATGAGATGCTTAGTCTAGGTGTGATAGAGTCTTCTAATAGTGCTTGGGCTTCCCCAATCCTGCTTGTTAAAAAGAAAGATGGGACTTATAGATTTTGTGTGGATTTTAGGAGGTTGAATTCTGTCACTGTTAGAGATAGCTATCCTTTACCCCAGGTGTCCGACACTCTCGATAAGCTTCGTGATGCAAGGTTTTTGTCTAGTCTTGATGTTAAATCTGCTTATTGGCAAGTGCCGGTGGCCGAATCTTCCAGACAGTATACAGCTTTCACCGTTCCCAACCGTGGACTCTTTCAGTTCAAGCGGATGCCCTTTGGACTTCATAATGCTCCTGCAACTTGGCAAAGGCTAATCGACAATGTTATAGGTCATGATTTGGAACCTTACGTTTTTGTATATTTGGATGATATTGTCATTGTAAGTCAGAGTTTTGAACAGCATTTAGCTACCTTAGAAGAAGTTTTTCGACGCCTTAGGGATGCTAACATTACTGTTAGCATGGATAAATGTCAATTTTGTCGCCCCGAATTGAAATATTTAGGTTATGTTGTAGATCGTAATGGTTTACATGTTGATCCTGATAAGGTAAAGGCAATGTTAGAGATTTCTGCTCCTACTAACGTGACTGAAGTTAGACGTGTTGTTGGAACCTTTTCTTGGTATAGAAGATTTGTGCCTGATTTTTCTTCTATTATTGCTCCGATTACTGCTTTACTTAAGAAAAAGGTTAAATTTGAATGGACAGATGAGTGTGATAGATCCTTTAAACGTTTGAAAGAATGTCTGATTGCTGCCCCTGTTTTGCGATGTCCCGATTACACAAAGCCGTTTGTAGTTCAAACAGATGCCTCGGGGTACGTAATTGGTGCTGTTCTTACTCAGACACATGAAGAGGGTGATTGTGTGATAGCTTACTTGAGTCGTTCTTTAACTCGTCAGGAACGCAATTATTCTACAACTGAGCGTGAATGTCTCGCAGTTTTATGGGCCGTTGAAAAACTGCGCCCTTATCTTGAAGGTGTGGCATTTAGTGTCATAACTGATCATTACAGTTTATTGTGGCTTCAGAATCTGAAGGATTTAAATGGTCGTTTGGCACGTTGGGCTGTTCGTCTTCAACAGTTTAATTTTAAGATTATCCATCGTAAGGGTAAGGACAATGTCGTTCCTGACATGTTATCTAGGTCTGTTCCTGTTGTTGATGCTTTGGAAGCTGAAGATGTTTCGGATTTTGTCGGTTTGGATTCTGATAAGTGGTATCAGAAAATGTTGTTGAGGGTTCGAGATAAGCCGTTACATTTTTGTAGTTGGAGGGAGTCAGATGGCAAGCTCTGGAAATATGTAGCTTCGCCATATCCTTCTTTATCTCCATCTTCGGATTGTTGGAAGCTGGTCGTACCTAAAAAGGATAGGCCTAGTATTATTTCGAATTGTCATGAGCCACCCACTGCAGGACACGTTGGAGTGTTCAAAACATACTCGAAGATTGCAGAACGTTTTTATTGGCCAAAGATGAGGAGTGACGTCGCTAATTTCATTCGTCGTTGTAACATTTGTGCTGAGTATAAAGTTTCTCAAGAACGCCCTACGGACAAAATGGTTTCTCATCCCAAGGTAGATCGTCCGTGGGAGTTAATCTCTATAGATTTAGTAGGACCTTTACCGAGGTCAAAGCAAGGTCATACTTTCATTTTGAATGTAACCGATTATTTGAGTAAATTTGTTCTTTTGTTCCCTCTTCGAAAAGCCACTGGTGATGCAGTTGTTAAGAAATTGGAGAATGACGTATTTTTGTTGTTTGGTGTTCCTAAGGTAATAATAAGCGACAACGGGCCACAATTCCGTTGTACACAATTTAAAAAGCTTGCCGATGCTTATGGTTGTAAGATCAAGTTTAGTGCAAATTATCATCCTAGGGCTAACCCCACTGAGAGGATGAACCGCACTATGAAGACAATGTTGGCCATGTATGTCTCTGATAATCATCAAACGTGGGATGTAAATCTTCACAAAATTGCTTGTGCCCTTAGGACTTCTGTGCACGAAACCACTAAATTGACTCCATATTTCATTAATTTCGGAAGAGATATGAAGTTATCTGGACAAGACTATTCTAATGTTTCGGTTCCTGAAGATGGTACTCAAACAGTTAATGCTAGTCGTAATTCGGCTTTTAAACAGGTGTTCACTGATGTTCGATCTCGTCTGGAAATTGCTGGAAAGAAGGCTTGTGATAGGTATAATTTGCGACGTCGTCATGTAGAATATTTTCCCCACCAACTGGTGTGGCGGAAAAATTATGCCCTCTCGGATGCCACTAGGAATTTCTCACACAAGCTGGCACCTAATTTTCTAGGTCCGTTTTCTATAAAGAAGAAGTTGTCTCCTTGGACATATGAGTTGTGTGATGAACGTGGTCTCTATAAGGGGGTTTGGCATGTAAAAGACCTGAAACCAGGTCCATAATTAGAGTAATTATAATGTTGGTTCTTCTTGTTAGCCATGGATTCCTTGAGGTGCATTGACCCTAGAAGCACAGAGGCAGCAAGAGAGGTGATCTGGGATACTTTCGCGCTGAGGCCTAGCTGAGAGGGGTAAGACTAATTTTGAGCGAATTGAGGAAGTACTAGGCTGGCAAGAAATTTTCTACGAAAATTTCTCCGAAGTTAAGGGGGAATTGTTACGTTTAAATTTTGTGCAAAAGCACAAATATAATTTGTCATAAATATAAACTAAATGTTGACTGTACTGGCCTATCATCTTTTGTGATATTGGTCGTAAAGGTATAATTTTATCAGTATTGCCAAATACATTTCTGGTGGTATAAAATAGTAATTAGTAACTAATTATTTATGTGTATTTGGGCCCTACCTGTAGGCAACACATATTGTTTTATATATTTAATTATTAGATATTTAAATGAGCCGCGTATATATTAGGGCCTAATTGATCTAAGCATTGGCGACACTGTGGTGGAAGCTGAAGAATTTCCTTCCGTAGAGGAGGTCCGAGGGGACATTTTGGAATGTGTTAGTGAGACATGGTGGAAGGCAAAGTTTGAAAAGGGCGTGATAGCAAATATTCTGGATAAATCCTACCTCGTGCTGAGGGATAATATTGCACACCCCTCTATAAGGGCTACCTATTGTGTTGAGTGTTCCTAGGTCAGCCTATCCTCAAGGGATAAATTTATTTGTCGTCTCCTGCCGGTCTGATGTCCCGTTGACTATATTGGACTCCTGGACTATATGGGAATTTGGAAGTTTTCGAAGATATTGTGAATTGTATAAAAACCCCAGTTCAATCATTGGTGTAATTTGCTGGGGTTTTTTTTCCTGATCCGGGTTTGAAGAATTATTTTTGTGTTGGGTATGAAGAATCATTTTTATTTCCTGGTATAAAGAATTATTTCTATTTCCTGGTATGCAGAGCATTTTCTACCTATTTTTGCTGGTAGAGGAACTTGTAAGCAGAATTGTCTTTCATGGTATAGGGACTTTTCCTCTCTATAAATGGACTTTTGATTTCGTGTACGTTGATATTTCCTACTGAACATATCTTACGTGGACATGTGGAAATCCTACCGGCTTTCCGTAAAGGCCATATCGACGGCGGAGGAAGAAATGCTATGTTATTAAATTCAGATAAGTTTAGTTGTATGGTCGGACGGTAAGTTCTTATAAAAAAATTTTATTTACTTGCCTGGTTTCAAGCAATATCTACTATCATTATTTAATATTAGGCCAGGTATTGACAACTATTTTAAATTAATTAATTGTAATTTGTGTAATTGATAGTATATATAACCCTACATATATATGACATCAAATATTTATCCTGACGGTCCCATATCTGATCAGATACGCAGGGCTTGGTATTGCGTACATCTACACCTCTTCTTTAATTTTATTGTTACAGCGGAGAATAATATTATATAATATTTATTATTACAAAACTTACTTATGTTTTACAGGTTGTTTAATTTATATATTTTAATAGTGCTGAAAATATGTTATGCTTTACAGGGTGTTTAATTTATATTTTTAAAATGAGGAACTTAGGTACATGTTATTGTTAAATTTTATTAAAGTTTCTTTTTTTATTTATTTTTTTTGAAAAAGAGGTGCATTTGTTCGATTGGTATTTATTTATTATTTTGTTTGTTAGGACTTACCGATTCCGTTATTCCTTTCATTCATTTATTAATTTGTTTTACGTATTAGAAGAGTCAATACATGTTTGGTTTACTTTAAGGCTCGTTTTATTTCTTGTCTGTTCCTAAAATAAAACATTCATAGCCGAGGGGTAGTCCGTTGGAACGGACTGGCGCCCCTTATTACATCATATTTAGGTCTATAAAGAACTCCGACCCACTCCGCTGCCTGACAGGGTTCAGCTAGCCGGACATACCCCTATGTCCCCCCTTCTACTTGTAAGTAACTTGAAGGGTGGGGGTGACAACTTTTAGGAGTGGGTTGGGAGAGGGATTATTTCTCATTGGGTGTACCTTTAAGTTACAAGTAGGAGAGGGATATCCCTATAAAAGCATTTCTTGCTCAATGGTATTAGTAATATTTTCAGTAAAAGACTGACATATTTTAATTTAAAAATGAAAACCGAGTGTTCCGTTCCGGCCACAGAAAAACCCAAAATAATTTCCCATTTAAGAAAAAGTCCTGGTTCAGATGAATTTATAAGTGTTAATACAAGTGTTGAGTTTGTGGGTGGAGATCTACAACAGCATCGTCCGTTGGATTATACAAACTTCAAACCTTCGTGTTCATCAACCCCCGACATAAGGGATTCAAAATATGATGATGTATCGGATGATAGTTATTCTGATAGTGAGAATGAAGGAAGTAGTGATAATAAAAAATATAGTGTTCCGAAAGCAATGAAATCGGGAAAAATTAGTGCGTACTTTCAAAAATCGCATGGTTCAAAAAGTGTTAATACAAGTGTCGAGTTTGTAAGAGGTGAAATGGAAAACCATCATCCATTAAATGAGTGTGTCCCAAAACCGCAGAGTGAGTTTGTGTTAAAACCCTCCTGTTCGTCGCAGATAATGGATGCAAACAATATAACAGATGAGGAATCAGAAATCGAAGAAATAAATTTAGAAAGTTCAGTGGAAGAAGGTGATAATCTCAATGTGACAACAAACTATGATAGTATAGATCAAAAAATAAACAATTCAGATACTGAATTTGATCAAATACTGAAAGAGTTTATAACTAAAAACAAAACTTTCTTAAACACATATCAGAAGCACAGAGCAATTATATTAAATAAACTATCCAGCTACGAAAGAAGAAAAAAAAAGAGCTAATCGTAGTCTAAAAGTTGTCGACCAGAAAATTGCAAAAACATCCAGACTGTTAACCAACCTTATATCACCTCAGTAAGTGGAAATCCAGTAAGCAGCTAAAACCAGTACACGACTTCTTCGGTACAAATAGTGAAATTTGTGAGTGAAAAAAATTTAAATTTACAACATTTATTCAGTGCCAATGTAAGCGACATATTTTCCTTATATGTATAATCTTATCTTAGCATATGTTTTTAGTTGATTTTATAAAAAAATTATTTTTTATAAAATTAACTCAAAACATATGCTAAGATAAGAATATACCTATAAGGAAGATATACAATTCGCAATTAATCTGGATAATAGGGCTTTTTTAACAATTTCTCGGAATTTTTTTAAATTGAAATATGTTAGTCTTTTACTGAAAATAAAAATATATAAAAAATTTCTGCATTTTATTTAATAGGTTATTGGAGCATTCGTGATATATTTTCCTTATATGTATAATCTTATTCTCAGCATATGTTTTTAGTTGATTTTATAAAAAAATTATTTTTTATAAAATTAACTCAAAACATATGCTAAGATAAGAATATACATAATATGAGGAAGATATACAATTCGCAATTACTGTGGATAATAGGGCTTTTTTAACAATTTCTCATTTTATCATATTAATACCTAATCCTGTGTATATGAGACTTGATAAATTGTTAAACACTGAGATTCAAAAACCACATAAGACAAAGTTATTGACATAAAAAAAGGAACAGTGAATATCTATCTATAGAATCTATAGAATTTCCTTCTTCTTTGACCTGTCTTTAAAGCCAAAATCATAAGTTTTCCCGTGAATTAAATACATGAATTCCCAGAGGCGGCTTTACCTATTGTGCAGGGTGTGCGGTGCACACGGGCGCCGGGATTTTAGGGGCGCCGAGCACCAAAGAGCGGGTCCTTTACTTTGTTTCAACATAAAATATGAAAATTTTTTAAATAGGAGGCGGAAGATGAATCAGTAACTGACGCGAAAATATATTTTAAAGTAAATTTTTACTATTACCTATTAGATACCTCAATTACTAAATTTGACGAACGCTTCGAACTTTTAAAGCAAAATAATGACACTTTTTCGTTCCTTCAAAAATTAAAACACTGGTAGGATAAAACACTGCAGTATGCGGAGCCCCGCATACTGCAGACTTTTTATCGGCAGATAGTTTAGTCGGGATGGGCTGTTAGTACGCATACTGAGCCAACTAAACAGTCGGGTTGGTGAAGAGGGCGCACACTATCAACAGCCGACCGACTATTCTCGAACGATTTAGTACTAAAGTTCTTATTTGACTGCTGAAGTTAGTAGTCGCACAATGAAAAAATTATCCAGACATATTATCGCTCTAATATATCGGAGGAGGAAATCCAAGAAGAGATTGCGAGAGTATTGAGTGCATCATAATTTACAGTGAAAGAAATAAGACGACGTGACGGTTAAAAGTAACAGACGTGATCCAGAAGATTGCCATGTTAAAATGGAACTGGGCAGGACACATAGGAAGAATGGAAAACAACCGTTGAACGAAGCAAATTCTTAAATGGCGACCTAGGACTAGCAAAATAAGTAGAGGCAGACCTCAAACAAGATGGACTGATGACATCAAGTGAATGGCTGGTCACGAACGGATGCAAAAAAAAAACAACAAACTAAAACGAATGGATACACTTAAGGAAGGCTTACTTCTGGCGATGGATGGAATAGTTGTTGATGATGCTGATGAGATGAATTCTCAGTGATAGATTATTTAGTGAAAAATTCTACACAACGTATTCTAAATTACTTGATTACCCAAAAAAGTTTTTCGCCTTTTATCGGATGATCTAGTCACCTTCAATGAACTAGTCATGCTAATTGGGCCATGCAGGTTTCTACAAGTAACGATTGTGAATTAGACGATGCCATTTTTTCGCTAAATATTAAAAAATATTCGCACTGCACAAGTATTGGATACCAAAACTAGGAGAGAATTGAACTATCGACCGATAAACAATCGTCGTGTGTGCGCAAGTTCTAGTTAGCTCACACTGATTAAACTGTCGGCCGATATTTGGCCGACAAATTAGTTTGAAGGCAAACTATCTGCCGATAAAAAGTATGCAGGGGCTCTTTTGGGTAGGTTTTTCTGACGCCGTGAATACCTATTAGCTCCCGACATCATTTAATATTGGACTATTTACATCTGGATTTTTGTTTACAATATAAGTGTACCTAATACCCTCTAATACCCTATGTACTAGTACTAGGAATAGGTAGGTACCTATTCGACTATTCTATTTTGACTGCGCGTCTACCAAAGGGCGCCAGAGCATCGACTGCACACGGGCGCTACATGGGCTAGAGCCGCCTCTGTGAATTCCTATAAAAAACTTACATGTTGTTCAAATAAAAGTAATCCAAAAAGGACAACACACAAACACAATCACAGCACTTTTAAAGAAAACACCCACAAACCACAAACAGAATAAATAACGATACCCATAAGACATAAACAATGACGCCGCCATTTTAAATTTCAAACATTAAACTTGATTTCAGAAGAAGCAACAGGTAATTTAATAATTTGAAAAAAAATGGTACAGCAAGCACCATCTATACACAACAATCATAACCTGTAAGGTACTGTGAATGTAGTCTTTATACTGGAACGGATAGTTTCGCCAGATGGCACCACGGGTATTATTTGGAACACAAGAGTTAAAAGTAAAAGTCTAATAGTCCGGGAGGCGACCGAACTTTTAAGTGTGTCATATATTTTTGAAATAATAACGTTTTTATAAAAATTAAGTATTTACGAAGGTGAAAATTGAAGACATATTGTTGTGTGTCCGTATAATTGTTATTAAATGCGCTCAAAGTTTAAAAATGATTTTTTTTTGAGATAGCACATATCAAATATCTCTGGATCCGTAGATAATAGAAGGCCCAAATTTTTACAGTACTCGTAGGTACATAATATTGAGTAATTGTTGAAGTTTTATTGAAAAATATACCAGAACAAGAAAAAAACAAAGTTAAAAACTTTTTAAATATATATTTATTAAGAATAACAAAAACTAACAACCATATTTAAACATTAATGTAATGCATTACACAGAAGACAATGATTTATAAACACTATGGAATATAATTTCATCTCGCAAATCCCACAATGCTGTCCAGATATTTCTCCATATCTCCCACTAAAATGTCGGCTAACATGGGCAGAATGGACGTAGCTCGGTAATCCTTGCAACACATTGAAAAAGCATGATATACATAACGGAGTATTGTCCAGCATATAATAATTTTCAGTCACACATATCGGATGATGCAGTTGATTCACCAAAAACCAACTATTATTTATATCACTAATATTGAGGATTTTCTCATCAATTTCTGAACTATCCAGTTCTAAGAACTCACTATCAATTATTTCTTCAAGATCTATTGTTGATGCATTACTATTTAATTCGTCTTCCTCCATAATCTTTTGTGGTACTATCTGCTTTGGTCAAACTATAACTAGGCGAGTGAGCTGAGTATTTTATAAATACCTTTACCCCCTCCTATTAAGTATAAAAACATGTGTTTAAACCATATGAAAAAGGGGAAGCATACAAGTGTCGTTTACCTGCTTCCTATATTATGTTCAACTGACCCTATTTGCAGCTGTAATTTACAGTCTACATACTCCAAATTATAATACATAATCGCTACCCTTTACATCTGTCGCATTTGTATAAAGAAAGGTGGGAAACAGAGTGTTTCCTACTTACATTCACCTGTCCCTAATAATAGGAGGAGGAACATCTGTCACTAACTACCGCACAGCTGTTGACCACCTGTCCCTAATAATAAGAGGAACATCTGTCACTAACTACCGCACAGCTGTTGAGCACCTGTCCCTAATAATAAGAGGAGGAACGTCTGTCCATAATTACCGCTTGTTGACCACCTGTCCCTAATAATAGGAAGAGGAACATCTGTCGCTAATTACAGCTGTTGACCACCTGTCCCTAATAATAGGAGGAGGAGGAGGAACACCTGTCACTAATTTGCATCTGCTCCCACCCCTTCTGGAAAAAACGTATAAGAAGCGGTATGATGTGCATGTTATTTAGTATTTAACAATGAGTGGTAAAATACAGAAGTCTACTATGTTTGTAAGTGAACGCCGGTTTTATTTAAATCCATCAAACACAAAATATATATCGGTTTGTTTGGCACACGAATTTAACTTTGAACCAAGTGTAGTTATCAGTGGATATAAACATGAAAGTGTATTATTCAGTCAAACTGATTGGAGTAAGTTTTTATCCCATAAAGATGTGATTGACAGATTTATGGCCGGAAATCACCAGCAACCAATTAAAGATGAAAATTTTCTGCTAGAATTCATGCAGCTTCCTTGTATGTTAGTTGTAAAAATTACCACAGGTGATTCACACATCATTTTGGGAGCAAATTCAATCGCATCATTATGGAAAATACTTCCACTTCTTAATTACCATTTAGAAACTCTAAAGAAGGAAGAATTTACCAACACTCTAGAAATATTAAAGCTGGGGGTAGATTCCGAAAACCCGATTGAATCCGGGCTTAAAATTATGGAGCCCATTAAGAATATAAATAAGACAACTTATGGGATAGCTTTAGAGTTACTCTACAGATATCCAGGACTTTTTAATGGTCAACTTTAACGAAGATGTGCGTATCCACTACATTGAAGCTAATTGTCCTTGCAGAACCAGATATTGGGAATTCGTTGCTGTCGACAGAGTAAGATTTCACTGTAGAATAGAAAAAATTGCAAAAATTATTAATCCTGTACTAGATATAAATCATAGAAATAAAATACATTCATAAGAACATTTGTTTTTTCATATTCTTTTTACTAGGTTTAGGACAGATTTTACATACACTCGATTTCAATAAAAAAGTATTTTAATACAATAATTTTATATAAAGTATACTTATAAGTAACCCTAGTATCCCTAGAAAATCCCCACCACGCCTTCTAGTTCTCATATATATATATATATATATATATATATATATAAAACATGAGATGTAGATCCTTGAAACACACTCAGTGATCAAAAGATCCAAGGTTAATGGTTTGACGACCACTCGTACGAAATCAAACAGATGAAATAGAGAATGTGGAAAAATCCCCTTACGAACAATTCCCACATCCACCACTTCGGGTTGGGAAAAATTTTTTGAATAGAATCAAAGATCCAAACACCAGATCGTAGAAATGTGTTTCGCCCTCTTCAACCTCTCTGGGCTTATCAATAAAGATGAGAGGTTGAATATCTTTAGACACATTCCAATCAAAAAACAAAAACACCTTCTATGTCTAGGTCTCGAATGTTGTTTTTTGATTGGAATGTGTCTAAAGATATTCAACCTCTCATCTTTATTGATAAGCCCAGAGAGGTTGAAGAGGGCGAAACACATTTCTACGATCTGGTGTTTGGATCTTTGATTCTATTCAAAAAATTTTTCCCAACCCGAAGTGGTGGATGTGTGAATTGTTCGTAAGGGGATTTTTCCACATTCTCTATTTCATCTGTTTTATATTTTTCGATTACTATTAATAATAACTTTGGAGGTTGGTAGCTGTGGAGTAATTTCTATAGTGGCGTCATTATCTCTCTTTTTCATGTTTTCTTTTATAAGTTTTGTAATATCATTTAATTCATAAGACCCTGTTGGTAATTTATAGGTATAAGTAGCATTTCGTATACTCCAAAGGAAAAGGTTATTGGTATCATCAATATTCGGAATACTATTAAAACTATAAAAACTGCTTAACCCAATTTCGTAATCAAATTCGTCTTCAAGGTAAATCGGATGATTAAAACTATAACTCAAATTTGAAGAGTTCCCAGTAAGCGTAAAGTTGAAAGACATTGTTTTAAAACATAAACAACTATCGTTTGCTATTTATAGTAGTTGTATAGAAAATCCAAAGGAGTAATGACCACATCTATATGAATCGTTTTGGATTTTATCATAATTATAATATATCTGTACATCTCCATTACTTAAAAAATATTTTATGACACTTTTTGGTGGCGGTAAGTCCCCATATGAATCAAAGTAAATTATGTTAGACTTAGTTTTTGCGTAAGCAACCCAATGGGTTCCTTCTCCTTTTTAGAATCCAAATTTATAACACCACACTCGTTTTTATGAATTTTTTTTGGCATTTGGTCTCTCATAAATACACCTCTAAACAAAGGAAGAGCTTTACCATGCTTTATTATATCTTTATTTGTTAAAGCATGATGGGGAAGCTTTAGTTTTTTGAATAAGGTTTCAAGTATAAACCATACCCCTTGTAAGGTCTTAAATATAATCCCTTACCCTTCTGCTCCATAGCTAGATTGTGACGTTTTTGTTCTTCAAGACTATTTCGATTAGCTTTCGCATCTCCAACTGCCTTGTATATACTTGCCCCCATTCCTCCGACGGCTCCGAGTGCGCTTAATAGAGGTAAAAGGAGTGGAAGAAATCCACCTTTTTGGGGTTTTAATTATTCTTTTCTTTTTATTTATTCTTTTACGAAGAGAACCACCTTTTTTGCGTTTAAGACCCATTCCCAACTTACGTTTACCCTTCATCGCTGTTTTTACGAACCAAGCTGCTGCCTTCTGTCCAAACGGGGTCTCTTTAGATTTTACAATATTCCAAGCTTTGTTTTCTAAAATACTATCCGCTTTGTGTCTGGCTGGTAAATCACTACTTGTAGAGTATGCAATATCGTGTTGTTTACAAGCCTCGTCTAGTTTATTGATTCCCTTATCTCCTCGCTCTAATCTTTGTTGTAAACGTGTTCCTGGTCCGCAATATGAGTATCCTGGGAGATGAAGTTCTAATGGAAGCTTATTAATGAGTGAGTTTAATACTCCACGCCCTTTTCTTTTTATACGTCGTTGAAACTTTTTTTCATAATTTTTCTCTTATATATAGGTGTTAGGTTATATATATACCCAAAGTTTTAAACTCATTTTCACAATGAAGATTGATAAACAAAAACCCTCTCTACCCATTTCAAACCACGATGATGTTACGAATGAACAACAGATAAAACACGGGAACCTCTTTAATGGAGTTAAAAGGGCTCTAATTGTTGGACCAAGTGGTTGTGGCAAGACTAATGTATTATTGTCTTTAATTGAACATCCAAATGGTCTTAGATTTGAGAATATATATTTATATTCAAAGTCGTTGTATCAACCAAAGTATATGTATTTGCGAAACTTGATTGAACCTATAAACGAAATTGGATATGAAGAATATAATGATTCTATGAAAGTACCACCCCCAGATGATATTAAAGAAAATTCAGTAGTTATTTTCGACGATATTCCGTCGTGTGATCAAAAAATTATACAAAATTATTGTTACGGAAGACATAAACACTTAGATTGTTTTTATTTGTGTCAAACTTACAGTGCAATTCCAAAACAGTTAATTAGAGATAATTCTAATTTACTTGTAGTTTTTCAACAAGACTACAAATTTAAAACACATCTTTGATGATCACGTTAATATAGACATGACTTTTAACCAATTTAAAGATTTGTGCTCACTCTGCTGGAAAAATAAGCATGGATTTCTTGTTATTGATAAAGACTTCCCCAAATCTAACGGACGATATCGGTGTGGGTTCGATAAGTATATAAGGCTCTAATCTCATATTCATAGTACAATATGGATTCCATACTTACACGGAAACTGCTTTTATCGCGACAAGCGTTAAAGAAAAAGTATCGCGGTTTAAAAAGAGATATAGCGCAATCTCAGTCTGCTTTAGAAAAAAATTATAGACCAATTACTCAACCACTTAATGAACTTTTACACAAACTCGAAACTGTTCCAACTATTAAACAAGAACCAAGTATTAAATACGAACCACAATACTCTTTTCATAAACCACTCACACCACAGGACTATAAAATACGAAAATCTAATTATCGTTTAGCATTTTCATCTCCAAATAAGAGCGTATTTTCTGAAAATTCATCTCCAAATAAAAGTGTAATTTCTGACCAATCGAAAACACCTACTAATTTTGGAAATGAATCTATTATTCCAGGGGAAGTAACAACACACCCAGAAGAAACTTTTGTGTCGGAAGGACAAGCGAATACCACGGATGAGGATATTAATCGGTATTTTGAGGATACACTTAGAGAATTTAATGCGATGATCAGTAATCCAGCTGTAATGAAAACATTTTATGAGAATTATACTTCACCCTTGCCACAGGATTATATTAAAGCCAACATAGAAGATACTAGTGGAGATTTCGACCACGATCTGGGAATTTACCACGACCTTGAAACTGAGAAATTTTCTATTGGAGATTCTCAAGTTGATTTCGAAGGAGCTGACTTAAATATCAAAGACGTTAAATATCGCGGAACACCAGGTTTATACGAGCTTTTATTTAAAACTAATCCCGTATCGTTTAAAAAAGAAGATGTTAATGAATATATTGATGTATTACGTAGAACAAATGCTATATATAGAAACAATAATCCTCAATTACCTAAGAAAAGTATTCCATCAAAAATAAAGGATAAATATGATTTTATTATTAAACCAGCTTTGGAGACTAGACCCCAACCATCTAGAACTCGTTTAAATTCGCTTCCTGGAAATTTGGGAGGAATACTAACGCGAAACTTGGCTAAAGAGTTTAATAAAAAAGGCGGTGCATATTTTAGAAAATATAGTGGCAACCGAATAGAGTATAAATACTTTGATAATTTTAATGAGATTATAAAAAGACTGGGAGTGTTAATAGCATCGCAGGCTGCTGGAAACGACGGACTGGTGAATGAGATTATATCCATAGTTGAAGAATTACGAGAAGGTGGTATAATACAATAATGCCTATAAATAAATTTGGAACACATTTTTTATCAGAGTCAAAAATTTGTAATGATGACCCTTCGGTACCATTATATTTTGTGTGAGATCCTTCTTCTTTCTACAGTAAATGTGTATTAACTTTCAAAGGAACGAAAAAAACAAACTTGAACAAAACATATTATATGTTGGATAGTGGTTTCTTTTCATATGAATTTTCACTAAGTGGTACTGTTGATCAAGTGCAAATTAATGTTTCAAGTGGAAATGTAATGATAACCTCTAAATCAGTTAATACAGAGTATAAATATGAACAATTACCAGGAGTAAAGATTTTTAAAGGCGATACAATTTCTTTTAAACTAGATAAAGATTCTACTTTTGTAGTATATATTACCCTACGTTGTCCTTTGGAAAAAGATGTCAAACATTAAATCACAAGTCGTACACGAATTGCATAAACCAGCACGAAAAAATTATAGAAGAAGACATGTAATTGTAAAAGGATTAAACGATCTTATTCAAGCAGATTTAGCCGTAATGATTCCTTATGCCAAAGTAAATAATGGATACCAATATATTCTCATTGTTATAAATGCATTTAGCAAATTTGTGTGGGCAGAGCCGGTTAAACGAAAAACAGGAATCGAGATAACTAAAGCGATGGAAAATTTTTTAAATCAAATGAAAACATTTCCAAAAAACCTTCAAACAGATTTGGGTAAAGAGTTTTACAATTCCCACTTTCTCAAGCTCATGAGGTCACGTGGTATTAATCAGTACAGTACTTTTTCGAATTTAAAAGCTTCTATTGCTGAAAGAGTAATACGAACAATAAAATCAATGTTGTGGAGGCAGTTCAGCTTACAAGGTACTTACAAATGGGTGAATAATCTTCCTGATATAGTAAAAAAATACAATAATACTAAACATTCGACTACAGGTGCTATTCCTAGCAAAATTAATGAAAAAAATGCCAGGAATATAACTGCCTATAATTACCTTAAAACCATTGACCCCAGGAAACGTAAATTAAAAGTTGGTGATTACGTCCGAATTTCGAAATATAGAAATTTATTTACTAAGTGTTATTTACCCAACTGGACCAATGAGATTTTTAGAATAAGAAAAGTCAAGCAGACAAATCCAGTTATATATTTGTTGGAAGATTCGCGCAAAGAAATTCAAGGGGCATTTTACAGCGAAGAATTACAGAAAACTCGGTACCCTGATGTCTACTTAGTTGAAAAGGTATTAAAAAGAAAAGGTAACAAGGTATTTGTGAAATGGTTGGGAATGAATAGTTCACATAATTCATGGATTAACAAAAATAATGTAGTAAATTGAAACAATGTAATAAAATATATTTTTTACAATCGTTTTTTATTTCTGTTCTACATAGGATTAGTTACTAGTTTCCATCACATACTATTTATTTACATTTTACATTCTTTTTTACTTACGTATATACTCAATAACAAAAAGATAAAGTGTAGCACACTAAGAAGTATATTTAGATATAAATTCCCATTCTGCTGATTGATCTCGCTTTTGATATCTTTATTGATCTGGTATGCAGGAAATTTGGAATGACTCATGTTTTCAGTTTTCATGTCTAGTGCTGATCTGTGATTGTTTTGGTATGTAGAAAATTTGGAATGAGTTATTCGTGCAAAACTACAGTTTGGACTAAACTTAATATGTTCTTCATATACATTATCACTCGTTAACCATTTATAAATTTCGACACCACAGTGGAAACATCTCACAATATCTTCTGTTTGTAAGTAGTAAAATCCGTAGACTGCTAAATCACTAGCTGGCACCAATCCGGGCCAGTTTTTGAAAGTATATAATCTTTCATAAAAATTATTCAATGAGATGTCCTCAAGACACATTGTGACTATCGATTTGGGATGGATGTGCACATATATATATATATATATATATATATATATATATATATATATATATATATATATATATATATATATATATATATATATATGAATTAAACGAAAAGATTTCTCTGATATACAGAAGAAATCTTTTCCGTAGCGGACGCGAAAATGTAAATTTCAAAGTCTTCATAAAAGACGATGAACGACAAAAGACACCTCTTTGTGTCACAGATTTGTCTACAAAGCCACGTTATTCGCTACACATTCTTCAATAACGGAGAAAAACCGTGATATGAAAGGAAACGGCGATTGCATTTTATTTCACTTCGACCACCACCGATATTCTACACGACGTGTTTCGAGCTCATGTCAAGCTCTCGTCAGGAACATCTAGGTGGATGGTCGAGGTGTAAGAAAATGCTTTTGGCCTTTCTGGTAATAATAAAATAACCAGACTTCAGTACACTTGGTACGACATCTATATGAATTAAACGAAAAGATTTCTCTGATATACAGAAGAAATCTTTTCCGTAGCGGACGCGAAAATGTGCATTTTCTTACACCTCGACCATCCACCTAGATGTTCCTGACGAGAGCTTGACATGAGCTCGAAACACGTCGTGTAGAATATCGGTGGTGGTCGAAGTGAAATAAAATGCAATCGCCGTTTCCTTTCATATCACGGTTTTTTTCCGTTATTGAAGAATGTGTAGCGAATAACGTGGCTTTGTAGACAAATCTGTGACACAAAGAGGTGTCTTTTGTCGTTCATCGTCTTTTATGAAGACTTTGAAATTTACATTTTCGCGTCCGCTACGGAAAAGATTTCTTCTGTATATCAGAGAAATCTTTTCGTTTAATTCATATAGATGTCGTACCAAGTGTACTGAAGTCTGGTTATTTTATTATTACCAGAAAGGCCAAAAGCATTTTCTTACACCTCGACCATCCACCTAGATGTTCCTGACGAGAGCTTGACATGAGCTCGAAACACGTCGTGTAGAATATCGGTGGTGGTCGAAGTGAAATAAAATGCAATCGCCGTTTCCTTTCATATCACGGTTTTTCTCCGTTATTGAAGAATGTGTAGCGAATAACGTGGCTTTGTAGACAAATCTGTGACACAAAGAGGTGTCTTTTGTCGTTCATCGTCTTTTATGAAGACTTTGAAATTTACATTTTCGCGTCCGCTACGGAAAAGATTTCTTCTGTATATCAGAGAAATCTTTTCGTTTAATTCATATAGATGTCGTACCAAGTGTACTGAAGTCTGGTTATTTTATTATTACCAGAAAGGCCAAAAGCATTTTCTTACACCTCGACCATCCACCTAGATGTTCCTGACGAGAGCTTGACATGAGCTCGAAACACGTCGTGTAGAATATCGGTGGTGGTCGAAGTGAAATAAAATGCAATCGCCGTTTCCTTTCATATCACGGTTTTTCTCCGTTATTGAAGAATGTGTAGCGAATAACGTGGCTTTGTAGACAAATCTGTGACACAAAGAGGTGTCTTTTGTCGTTCATCGTCTTTTATGAAGACTTTGAAATTTACATTTTCGCGTCCGCTACGGAAAAGATTTCTTCTGTATATCAGAGAAATCTTTTCGTTTAATTCATATATATATATATATATATATATATATATATATATATATATATATGTGCACATCCATCCCAAATCGATAGTCACAATGTGTCTTGAGGACATCTCATTGAATAATTTTTATGAAAGATTATATACTTTCAAAAACTGGCCCGGATTGGTGCCAGCTAGTGATTTAGCAGTCTACGGATTTTACTACTTACAAACAGAAGATATTGTGAGATGTTTCCACTGTGGTGTCGAAATTTATAAATGGTTAACGAGTGATAATGTATATGAAGAACATATTAAGTTTAGTCCAAACTGTAGTTTTGCACGAATAACTCATTCCAAATTTTCTACATACCAAAACAATCACAGATCAGCACTAGACATGAAAACTGAAAACATGAGTCATTCCAAATTTCCTGCATACCAGATCAATAAAGATATCAAAAGCGAGATCAATCAGCAGAATGGGAATTTATATCTAAATATACTTCTTAGTGTGCTACACTTTATCTTTTTGTTATTGAGTATATACGTAAGTAAAAAAGAATGTAAAATGTAAATAAATAGTATGTGATGGAAACTAGTAACTAATCCTATGTAGAACAGAAATAAAAAACGATTGTAAAAAATATATTTTATTACATTGTTTCAATTTACTACATTATTTTTGTTAATCCATGAATTATGTGAACTATTCATTCCCAACCATTTCACAAATACCTTGTTACCTTTTCTTTTTAATACCTTTTCAACTAAGTAGACATCAGGGTACCGAGTTTTCTGTAATTCTTCGCTGTAAAATGCCCCTTGAATTTCTTTGCGCGAATCTTCCAACAAATATATAACTGGATTTGTCTGCTTGACTTTTCTTATTCTAAAAATCTCATTGGTCCAGTTGGGTAAATAACACTTAGTAAATAAATTTCTATATTTCGAAATTCGGACGTAATCACCAACTTTTAATTTACGTTTCCTGGGGTCAATGGTTTTAAGGTAATTATAGGCAGTTATATTCCTGGCATTTTTTTCATTAATTTTGCTAGGAATAGCACCTGTAGTCGAATGTTTAGTATTATTGTATTTTTTTACTATATCAGGAAGATTATTCACCCATTTGTAAGTACCTTGTAAGCTGAACTGCCTCCACAACATTGATTTTATTGTTCGTATTACTCTTTCAGCAATAGAAGCTTTTAAATTCGAAAAAGTACTGTACTGATTAATACCACGTGACCTCATGAGCTTGAGAAAGTGGGAATTGTAAAACTCTTTGCCCAAATCTGTTTGAAGGTTTTTTGGAAATGTTTTCATTTGATTTAAAAAATTTTCCATCGCTTTAGTTATCTCGATTCCTGTTTTTCGTTTAACCGGCTCTGCCCACACAAATTTGCTAAATGCATTTATAACAATGAGAATATATTGGTATCCATTATTTACTTTGGCATAAGGAATCATTACGGCTAAATCTGCTTGAATAAGATCGTTTAATCCTTTTACAATTACATGTCTTCTTCTATAATTTTTTCGTGCTGGTTTATGCAATTCGTGTACGACTTGTGATTTAATGTTTGACATCTTTTTCCAAAGGACAACGTAGGGTAATATATACTACAAAAGTAGAATCTTTATCTAGTTTAAAAGAAATTGTATCGCCTTTAAAAATCTTTACTCCTGGTAATTGTTCATATTTATACTCTGTATTAACTGATTTAGAGGTTATCATTACATTTCCACTTGAAACATTAATTTGCACTTGATCAACAGTACCACTTAGTGAAAATTCATATGAAAAGAAACCACTATCCAACATATAATATGTTTTGTTCAAGTTTGTTTTTTTCGTTCCTTTGAAAGTTAATACACATTTACTGTAGAAAGAAGAAGGATCTCACACAAAATATAATGGTACCGAAGGGTCATCATTACAAATTTTTGACTCTGATAAAAAATGTGTTCCAAATTTATTTATAGGCATTATTGTATTATACCACCTTCTCGTAATTCTTCAACTATGGATATAATCTCATTCACCAGTCCGTCGTTTCCAGCAGCCTGCGATGCTATTAACACTCCCAGTCTTTTTATAATCTCATTAAAATTATCAAAGTATTTATACTCTATTCGGTTGCCACTATATTTTCTAAAATATGCACCGCCTTTTTTATTAAACTCTTTAGCCAAGTTTCGCGTTAGTATTCCTCCCAAATTTCCAGGAAGCGAATTTAAACGAGTTCTAGATGGTTGGGGTCTAGTCTCCAAAGCTGGTTTAATAATAAAATCATATTTATCCTTTATTTTTGATGGAATACTTTTCTTAGGTAATTGAGGATTATTGTTTCTATATATAGCATTTGTTCTACGTAATACATCAATATATTCATTAACATCTTCTTTTTTAAACGATACGGGATTAGTTTTAAATAAAAGCTCGTATAAACCTGGTGTTCCGCGATATTTAACGTCTTTGATATTTAAGTCAGCTCCTTCGAAATCAACTTGAGAATCTCCAATAGAAAATTTCTCAGTTTCAAGGTCGTGGTAAATTCCCAGATCGTGGTCGAAATCTCCACTAGTATCTTCTATGTTGGCTTTAATATAATCCTGTGGCAAGGGTGAAGTATAATTCTCATAAAATGTTTTCATTACAGCTGGATTACTGATCATCGCATTAAATTCTCTAAGTGTATCCTCAAAATACCGATTAATATCCTCATCCGTGGTATTCGCTTGTCCTTCCGACACAAAAGTTTCTTCTGGGTGTGTTGTTACTTCCCCTGGAATAATAGATTCATTTCCAAAATTAGTAGGTGTTTTCGATTGGTCAGAAATTACACTTTTATTTGGAGATGAATTTTCAGAAAATACGCTCTTATTTGGAGATGAAAATGCTAAACGATAATTAGATTTTCGTATTTTATAGTCCTGTGGTGTGAGTGGTTTATGAAAAGAGTATTGTGGTTCGTATTTAATACTTGGTTCTTGTTTAATAGTTGGAACAGTTTCGAGTTTGTGTAAAAGTTCATTAAGTGGTTGAGTAATTGGTCTATAATTTTTTTCTAAAGCAGACTGAGATTGCGCTATATCTCTTTTTAAACCGCGATACTTTTTCTTTAACGCTTGTCGCGATAAAAGCAGTTTCCGTGTAAGTATGGAATCCATATTGTACTATGAATATGAGATTAGAGCCTTATATACTTATCGAACCCACACCGATATCGTCCGTTAGATTTGGGGAAGTCTTTATCAATAACAAGAAATCCATGCTTATTTTTCCAGCAGAGTGAGCACAAATCTTTAAATTGGTTAAAAGTCATGTCTATATTAACGTGATCATCAAAGATGTGTTTTAAATTTGTAAAGTCTTGTTGAAAAACTACAAGTAAATTAGAATTATCTCTAATTAACTGTTTTGGAATTGCACTGTAAGTTTGACACAAATAAAAACAATCTAAGTGTTTATGTCTTCCGTAACAATAATTTTGTATAATTTTTTGATCACACGACGGAATATCGTCGAAAATAACTACTGAATTTTCTTTAATATCATCTGGGGGTGGTACTTTCATAGAATCATTATATTCTTCATATCCAATTTCGTTTATAGGTTCAATCAAGTTTCGCAAATACATATACTTTGGTTGATACAACGACTTTGAATATAAATATATATTCTCAAATCTAAGACCATTTGGATGTTCAATTAAAGACAATAATACATTAGTCTTGCCACAACCACTTGGTCCAACAATTAGAGCCCTTTTAACTCCATTAAAGAGGTTCCCGTGTTTTATCTGTTGTTCATTCGTAACATCATCGTGGTTTGAAATGGGTAGAGAGGGTTTTTGTTTATCAATCTTCATTGTGAAAATGAGTTTAAAACTTTGGGTATATATATAACCTAACACCTATATATAAGAGAAAAATTATGAAAAAAAGTTTCAACGACGTATAAAAAGAAAAGGGCGTGGAGTATTAAACTCACTCATTAATAAGCTTCCATTAGAACTTCATCTCCCAGGATACTCATATTGCGGACCAGGAACACGTTTACAACAAAGATTAGAGCGAGGAGATAAGGGAATCAATAAACTAGACGAGGCTTGTAAACAACACGATATTGCATACTCTACAAGTAGTGATTTACCAGCCAGACACAAAGCGGATAGTATTTTAGAAAACAAAGCTTGGAATATTGTAAAATCTAAAGAGACCCCGTTTGGACAGAAGGCAGCAGCTTGGTTTGTAAAAACAGCGATGAAGGGTAAACGTAAGTTGGGAATGGGTCTTAAACGCAAAAAAGGTGGTTCTCTTCGTAAAAGAATAAATAAAAAGAAAAGAATAATTAAAACCCCAAAAAGGTGGATTTCTTCCACTCCTTTTACCTCTATTAAGCGCACTCGGAGCCGTCGGAGGAATGGGGGCAAGTATATACAAGGCAGTTGGAGATGCGAAAGCTAATCGAAATAGTCTTGAAGAACAAAAACGTCACAATCTAGCTATGGAGCAGAAGGGTAAGGGATTATATTTAAGACCTTACAAGGGGTATGGTTTATACTTGAAACCTTATTCAAAAAACTAAAGCTTCCCCATCATGCTTTAACAAATAAAGATATAATAAAGCATGGTAAAGCTCTTCCTTTGTTTAGAGGTGTATTTATGAGAGACCAAATGCCAAAAAAAATTCATAAAAACGAGTGTGGTGTTATAAATTTGGATTCTAAAAAGGAGAAGGAACCCATTGGGTTGCTTACGCAAAAACTAAGTCTAACATAATTTACTTTGATTCATATGGGGACTTACCGCCACCAAAAAGTGTCATAAAATATTTTTTAAGTAATGGAGATGTACAGATATATTATAATTATGATAAAATCCAAAACGATTCATATAGATGTGGTCATTACTCCTTTGGATTTTCTATACAACTACTATAAATAGCAAACGATAGTTGTTTATGTTTTAAAACAATGTCTTTCAACTTTACGCTTACTGGGAACTCTTCAAATTTGAGTTATAGTTTTAATCATCCGATTTACCTTGAAGACGAATTTGATTACGAAATTGGGTTAAGCAGTTTTTATAGTTTTAATAGTATTCCGAATATTGATGATACCAATAACCTTTTCCTTTGGAGTATACGAAATGCTACTTATACCTATAAATTACCAACAGGGTCTTATGAATTAAATGATATTACAAAACTTATAAAAGAAAACATGAAAAAGAGAGATAATGACGCCACTATAGAAATTACTCCACAGCTACCAACCTCCAAAGTTATTATTAATAGTAATCGAAAAATTTCATTTCTTCCCGCGAATTCTATTGGGAAATTATTTGGATTTAAATCACGGATACTAACAGCAAACCAAAAACATATATCAGATAATCCAGTGGAGATTTGGAGTGCAAACGCATTATGTGTTGATTGTAACATAGCATCAGGATCCTATTTAAACGGAAATCCAGTTCACATTATCCATCAGTTCTTTCTAACCGTTCCAACTGGGTATAAAATAGTTGAGGTACCCCAAAAAATTTTTTGTATTTTCCAGTGAGTATTAAAACAATCTCTAACCTTACAGTAAAAATTATCAACCAAGTAGGTAAACTTGTTGATTTTGGAGGAGAAGAAGTAACGGTGAATTTACATCTTAGAAAACGTATATAATGGTTCTAGTTTTTTCTCGCATACCAAAAACATATATAAAGAGAATACCTTCTAAAAAAATATCCCCATCTATACCAAAAACGTGTAAAAGGAGAGTACATTCTAAAATAATAACACCATCTAATCGTCGCTTCCTACAATCTTTGGGATTTAAAGTATTGGTATAATGGAAATTCTTCACGTTACTGGTCAACCATTTAATGATTATAGTATTGAGGAATATCAATTCCATACTTACCAACCATACATTCCTGGAAAGTTAGGATATAATGATGAAATTCGTATTCCTATTCAAGATCTGGATGCGCTAACAGTTCCAGCAAATAGTTATCTCTATATCGAAGGTCAACTTCTTACCCATGATAATAAAGTGCCAACAAAACTACAGTCGGAAAAATGAAAGAATACCCATGAACGAACATATAAAACACGCTGTATTTTCCTGTCACCGTGTCACAAAGAAAATTGTCCAGTGCAAGTACATGTAACAATAATTATTACATGCACTTGCGCTGGCCAATTTTTTGTGTGACACGGTGACAGGAAAATACAGCGTGTTTTATATGTTCGTTCATGGGTATTCTTTCATTTTTCCTACTGTAAAATTTATTAATAATGCTATAGCTTACTTGTTTCGTGAAATACGTTTTTAATTAAATGGGGTAGTGATTGACTCAGTACGTGATGTAGGATTAGTATCAAGTATTAAAAACTACCTTAGTCTTAACGAAAACCAAAGCCTACAATTGCAAAATGCTGGGTGGTTTCCAAAAAGGAGTAGACTGGAAACTAATAAAGAAGTCCCCACAAACAATGTGTTGGTGGATTCACATGGAAACTTTAACGTCTGTATTCCATTACGATTACTACTAGGTTTTTGTGAAGACTTTACCAAGGTCATCTTAAACGTTAAAATGGAGTTAATACTAATTCGGTCAAACGATGATATTGACGCAGTAGTAAGCGAAGATGAGAGCGAACGACCAAAAATTGATATTACTAAATTAAATTGGGAAGTGCCACATGTTACTCCTAGTATTCGAGAACAGTTGCGACTTAACCCTTTCGCTGCGTAAAGCGCACATGCGCGCCCTCCTATTTCTTTGTAAAATGCGTATGGCGCACATGAGCGGCCTATGTATATGGTGATTTCCATATACATTTAAAATTGACTCAGTTTCAGGAGATCAAGGAAACTTTGTCCGCATTTTATTAAAGGTCACTTCTATTCATAGGTGGCGTCGCGGCTCGGTGAATCATGTGGTTAGGTTTGCAGAGCTATTCATAGGTGGCGTCGCAGATCAGTTACTCACATAGTTAGGTTTTCAAAGGTGTTGTCGTTTCAAACGGTTTAGTGTGATTATAAGTTTAATTATTTGTATAATAATGGCTGATTTAAATAAAGCTGGACCTTCAGGCGTAAAAAGACGTAAGACCGTGAAAGTGAGAAATGAAAAAATCTGAGTGTTGAGGAATTGATGCAGTTTTTATATAATTCAGACTCAGATGAAGATTATGAAGACTCTGATGTAGATAACTGTAAGTAAATAAATGTAATAATAAACTTGTGGTCTGAAATTAATATTTTTAGTTGAAATTGAAAATGTTTCAGAAGACTCTTCTGGAAGTGATACTGAGGATGATGTACTACAGAACGAGTTAAATAATACCGTTGCAGATAATCCTGACGTACAGATTACAGACAATGAATGGACCGAAACAACTAGCGGTATGAAACAAATTCCATTTACAAAAAGAAGTGGATTGTTAGTCGATAGTCCTGGTGATAGTGCGTACGATTGGTTTAGGCTGTTGTTTGACGATGAACTTTTAAATATGATTGTCTTACAAACTAACAGTTATGCAGTTGAAGTTCTTTCTACCAGCAAAGGATGTGACCGTTCAAGGATTTCCCTATGGAAGGAATTAACAATATCGGAATTGCTAATATTTATTGGATTAACCTTCCATACAGGAACAATCCAATTGCCTAGCATACAAGACTACTGGAAGAAAAATAGATTATTTTCGACTTGTTTTTCTTCATACATGAGTAGAGACCGCTATTTGCTTATAATGCGATGCCTTCATTTTGCCGAAAATGTAAAAGAAAATGAACCAGTTCCAGTAGATCGACTATATAAGGTAAGACCCTTGCTAGATCATTTTAATAACAAAATGAAGACGGTATACTATCCAGGAAAGTATTTATCTCTAGACGAATCTATGATCTTGTGGAAAGGAAAACTGGTATTCAAGCAATATCTCCCTAAGAAACGACATAAGTATGGAGTAAAGCTTTATATGCTGACAGAAGCCGATTCAACAATTTTGGATATCCATATATATGCTGGTGCAGGTGATGCAACTGCTGGTAAGTCTCATACAGAAAGAGTGGTGCTACACCTAATGCGTAATTTTTTCGACCATGGACATTCGCTTCATATGGACAACTATTACAATAGTTATAACTTGGCCAAATTACTACTGGATAAAAATAGTTTTTGTACAGGCACTCTGAGAAAAGATAGGAAAGGCTGTCCAAAAAACGTCGTAGACGCAAAGTTAAAAAAAGGCCAGACCAAAAGTATGTACCTCAACAACGTAATGGTTGGAAAATGGCGAGACAAAAGAGATATCATTTAAATTTCAACTGAATATAAAAATGAGATGGTAACCGTAAGAAATAGACGAGGGGATGAGAAAATTAAACCACTGCCAATCATTCAATATAATAAATATATGGGCGGAGTAGATCTTCAAGACCAAATGTCTTCTTATTATCCGCCGACACGCAAAACTTTACGTTGGTACAAAAAAATTGGCATACATCTGTTTCAGCTATATTTGCAAAATGCTCATAGATTGTATAATAAGTACCACGGAAATAACAAAATGTCATATTATAAGTTTCGATTGTCAATACTTGAAAAGTTATTACCCGAAAAATGTCAAGGAACAGCAGTTGTAACGGCAGAAGTAGCAGTTACTTCGGGTGTAAACCACACACCTTCAAAAATTGAGTTACATAATGAACGTGGTAAAACTCTTAGAAAAAAATGTCGGACATGCAATAAAAATAAGATACGTAAGGATACTATTTATCATTGTCAAGAATGTCCCGATAAACCTGGCCTCTGCTTAGGCAAATGTTTCAGAGAATATCATGTATCAATATAGAAAGACATTAGGAAAAAATTAATATTTTGTATACTTTTATTTTACATTATATGTTATTTGTTTATTTTACATCCTGTTTGAATGAATAAAATTTTAGTTTAGATCAAAAAAGTCGATTTAATTTACTAAATACAAAAATTTGTAATAAGCGCACAAGTGCGTCCTCCGCATTTTTAAAAGAAATTCCTTGAAAACTGCGTACAGCGCACATGTGCGTCTTGCAAAAATTCAGAAGAAAAATTATAATAATCCGTTTTAACATATGTACAAAAAACAATTGTTGAAAAAATATCGCATTTAGTGTTAAAAAACTACTGCCGCACTGGTCAGCGATATGTATTTATTTGACGCAGCGAAAGGGTTAATAAGATTTCACATTCAAATCAAGAACTTCCTATTAAATTTCGTAGTTGGCAAATGATTGAATATCCAGCCCTAAATAACTCTACACGACATACATGGTCAGTGCGAACCAGTACAAAAATTTAAACCCCACGACACATAATTGTAGCTTTTCAAAATAACAGAAAATCGAAATTAACAAAAGATATGAGTAAATTTGATCATTGCACTTTAAAAAATATCAAAGTGTTTTTAAATTCTGAAAGATATCCCTATAATGATCTTCAAATAGACTTTAAAACTAATAGGTTTGCCAAACTATATGAGATGTTTGCTAATTTCCAGGAAAGTTATTATCATATGACCTTAAACCAACCCATATTCAATCCTAATGACTTTCAAACGATTGCTCCGCTTGTACATATTGACTGTTCACGCCAAAAAGAAGTGGTCCAGGTTGGCTCCGTTGTGCTACGTATAGAATTTGAAACAGATGAACCAACAACCTCTGATATCTCAGCATATTGTCTAATACTCCATGAGAAAGAATTCACATATAACCCCCTAACAAAAATTGTAAAACAATTATAATGCGCATGACTGTAGTTGTTTTATAAATAGACGTTACAAGCTAGATGAAATTAGTCTTTAACATGTACCTAATATTGGATGTCCAAGGTTTTAATACCGAAAAAAATACATTTATCGTGAAGGAAATGGCAACATATGATGGTCAAAAAATTACTCATTTTTTGTTTAAATCACCGTATCCGATGCGTTTATTGGGTCCTGAATTTCATAGACAAGCTGTTTGGGTAATGAATAATTACCATGGTTTAAACTGGGATCATGGTTTTACCCCTGTCCACCAGTTCCATCAGATCATCCAATATTTGACTAGAAATGTTGATGCTGTTTATGTGAAGGGGCGAGAAAAGTCACAATATATTAAAAAGTATAGTTTATCACCAGTTATAGAATTGGATGAACAACCAGCTTTGCAAAAAATGGATCCAAAATGCCCATATCATTCAAATAGTGATAGCGTATGTGCTTTATCTAACGTATTTTATTTGTATGATACTTTTATGATGCAATAAAGATTTTTTTTACATTTTGTCTTATTAATAAAAAAACCTTAATAAAAAATAGTACTTTATTTAATAATTATTACAATAATTGTTATATCTAGAACTTACATTTTGAAGTGCAAGTTTACATAAATTACAACTAGATTGAGCAGGAGCAACTCCTTCTAACTCTGTTCTCCACTCAGGACGATTGATATGAACAAAACACGGAAGTCGAGTTTGAATTTCAAAATCCTGGACAAATTTCGTGGGTACTATGTACCAAGACTGAAGTAGTTCATATGGATCCACAAATTTTCTAATATATTCTATGCTAAAGTTTTCCAATTCTGTGGTTGTAAACATGTACAAAGGTTTTTTCGGATGCTGTGCCATTAGGCGAGAGCGGTGGCAACAATTCATCTTTATTAAAACGGTTAATGTTTTTAAACACTAAGTCTATCCACTTTTGCTCTTCTTCTCTGGAGAGAAAAAATAATCTTGTATCTTCGTTTAATTTTGGTGTGTAAACTTTTCCACTACGCAAGCGCATCACTTAAACACAGTTTTGAAAATTTTTTAAACATATATTCTTTAGCTTTATATTTACGTATTAACTGGTTAATACTTTTCTTTAACTGTTTAATATTTCTTGTTTTTTCATAAACTAAAATATCACGTTTTATTCTGTTAATACCTGTACTAAACTGATCAACCCGTTCACGAAACTTTCTTGTGCTCATAGTGTTTACATTAACGACGGTTCTATCCTTTTATATCCTCCCTACTCCCATTGATACCGGATACAGGTGTTCCTCCTCCACCCACTCCGCTTATAATGTAACTAGATTGTACCGGGCAGTATATGAGACTTTATCAGCTGGCGGGCACTCATTCCTGTTGAAACTTGTTCACATGGGCACTCATTCCTGTTGAATATTACAAGTTCACATACTTATAGTTTAGTTTTGTGTTGATTTTGTGATTTATGTCCCCATATAAATATTGGGATAATATGGATAATCTGCTTAACAATAGTGGTGAGGAGTGGAAAACATTTTCGAGACTCCCTGTGTATATTGTACAACAAAAGCTGTGTCTTATTTGTCGTAAAGTGTCTGAAACTAAACTTATTCCAAGAAACTTAATATTTAAAGGATGGAAATTAGTATTTGAATTTTGTGTATTTTGTAGTGAGACTAGACCTATGGGATTATCTCATCGATTAGTAGGTTATCATGATGGGTTATTGGAATCTCCACCACATCCATGGGACTCCCCACACCCAGAGTTAGGTTTACTATAAATAGATACCCAAATCTTGGTAGAGTTTATTATAATGGTATCCATAAACTTTATTGTTTTACAAGCAATTTTAGGAAATTTGCTCTTAATTCAGCAACCACTTCATATCAGAGAAACTTTTATATGTTTTGATAGTAATGGCGAACTAAATGACACATGGCCGTCGAAATGGATAAGAATGGGATCATATCCGGGAAACAATTTTTTACCAACTTTAAAATACCATTACACAGCACTAAATATAAATTACGTTTTAGACATGTTAGTGAAAAAACCACTGATTCCGGGTGGTTAGAACTTTATAATGAAATACCTAATAAGGATAAAGTCTTGCCACCAATACTTTATTATATAGCTATATGTTCAACTTTCTCAATACTTTCCCTATTATTAGAATTGTTTAAAGGGTTAAATAAAAAAATATGTTAATATACAAGTGTTTTATTAATACATAACAAAATACATATTCTTAATTCCTAAATATAATCACAGATAACAAAAAAACTATTTATAAGTAGGAGCCGTAATGGAACGCTGCAACTTGAAACAGTTCCTCATTGGGGATATTATCTAAATCATCTAGTGTAGGAGCATTTATCAACTCATTCGCGCAAAATAAAAGCTCATCTATATTACCATCATGCTGATTAATTAACAGATGACCCCAAGCCAAAGTAGATACATCCCCAGGTATAATATATCTTTTATCATCACGAGATGTTAGTGAAACCTTATTTTTCAATTCGGTATAAACAGTATGCATATCCGATCTAAAAAAATACATTTTTCTAAAAATGGTTTCGTTGTTCTGAACTACTCTCACATAATCATTTAAATGTAGCTGATTTTTAACAACATGTGTGGAAACACCTTTCGCTTTTTTTAAAATTGTGTCAGCCTCAATGCAATAAGCTTTAGCTCCGGTACCGTAAAATGCTTTAATAGTGGTGTTTGGAAACTCATTTTTCATCTTTCCAAGTATAGATTTTGTCTTGTGTACCCTATGTTGATTATTTTCCGAATAATTGGATGTATCAAAGTGATATAGATTTTTATTCATATCATCATAAAAGTTTGGTGTTTGTACTTCTAGAATAAGTGAGTCAGTATCAGTATACAAAAGATTAGCATTATCACAGTACTTGTTTTTAATATACCCGTAGAAAAAATCATATATGAATGTCTTAGAAATATCTAGAATAGAAAAACCAATATATAAAGGTTTATCGTAAATAATTTTAGTTTTATTTAAATGAATTGCAACTAAATTTTCGTTAAATACTGATAATGAGTTGAATTCTGGTTTAGCAATCAAAGACTTTGCACCAAGCCTTCCACGGCTATTTTCCCATTGAGATAAAAGGCGAATATCTTTCCGTTTATCAACCGCTTCTAGAGACTTTCCGAATATAGCGTTGACAAGAAGCTTAAACAGATCACGCTCGAATTCATTTGTGGCTTTGTTTCTGAGAGAAGTGTTCAAATCAATATATTTTTTTAACCAGAGAGATTGGGAGAACTCTATTATTCTGTACACTTTTTCTAGTCTTAATCCATATTGTATACATTGTTTTAAATTTCTATAATGTATGACATATTTTTTTATCATATAAATTAGGAATGAGTTTTTTATATTTACCTTTGGGTGGAATTATTGATTCGGGGCAAAACGGAAGATCATTATGTTGTTCATGAATATTGGGTGGATAATGTAAATCTACTTCCACCACATAGCCTTTTTCGCTATCATCATCAATATCAAAAACATTAAATTGCTCAATTTCCTGATCACTCAACCATCTACAATTTTTCCAAGGAAGAGGCTGACTCATGGCTGCGCCGTACAGATTGGTGGCATCTAAATACATAATGTAAGTTTCTGGTTTTTTTGGGTCAAAATTACTTAGAAATCTGTTATTTGCAATACTTTTCCGCTTCGTACAAGTGGCCACACCTCCCCGAATACCGTTTTTAAAAAAGTGTACCATGTCAACATCCGTTAAAAGTTGAAGCTCGATATCGGTATATTTTAACATAGCATCCCAAGTTAGAGATGGTGCTGTAACATAGTGTGCAGGATCCAGTTTATATTCTTTGAGGCAAACCTTTCTAAAATTTTCAAATATATCAGCCAGTAAAAGCACATCTGACTTTAAATATAACATTCCGTAATCTCCCATAGATTGACAGTTAAAATGTTTCCACACCTCTTGGGCTCTCTTATAATCTTCTGTAGTAATATGTTCCCCCCTTAAATTATCATACAATTTTTCTTTCGATGGTAAATGTCTTTCATCTAATTTCATGTAACTATCAATAAATGTATATGGAAATACACCCTTTCGGCGCATTAAACCAAACTCTTTTTCACCTGGGAAATATTTTCTTATTTCATTGCATTGACTAGACTCTAATGTTTGGCTTAATTTATCTAAAGACTTTGCTAAAAATCTAAATGAATCTGCAAACCTAAATTTTAAATAAACATTATGTTGTTTTAAATCATCATTTTTGTGTACTAGAATAGATTTCGAAAAAGTAATATATTTTTCTTTAGTTTGCGCAATAGCTGATACATACTCCCCATTAGTTATTAATTCCTTAATAAACATGTGGCAATCATAATTTGTTAAATTATGAAAAAAAATTGGAATAAAATTAGGTACCTTGAAATTTAAATTGCAGGAATTATGTGCAGCTCCTCTATATCTACCGCTTAGGTGGCAATGATCTCTCACTCTGGTATCCGACAAGGAAAATGGCTTCTGGCAAATGGAACATTTGATGGCGTTCTGGAAATTCTGGATTTCTTCACTAGTCAAAGGTACCATTGGTTTGACATGCTTTAGGTGATTTTGGTATAGATTAATAGCTAAAGCATCTAATTTTTGAACAAAAACTTTAGCAGCGTCCTCACCCTGATATGTTTCCAATCTTGATAAGCTATCATCAAAAAAACACTTGAGGTAGAAACAAAATGAATAAGGCTGGTGTTCTGCGACTTTGATTGTGTAAGATTGTCCATCTGATGGATTACAATGGTGTATTGGCTTAAGAATCGACTCAAAGTCAGCATAAATTACAAACGGTTGTGGACTTGTTTTTTCAATATTAACGAATTTTAGAATGTTAGATGGAAGGGTTTCACCACACTTGTTAACTCTTGGTTCACTGGTTGGAAGTATTGTCGAAATATGTAAACAATCATTTTCTTGGTGATTTCTCAGCTTTTCAAAGGTAGAGAAAGTTTGAAGACACCCATCACAGAAATATTGTTTTCCTTCATGTGTTGATTTTTGAGTATTTACCAGGCGATACAAGTCTGTTATGAGACAGTAATGACTCCGATCACTATCATTTATCATTAAAAGATTAACATGTGTAGGTTTATGGTGTTGAGTATAGTGAAGTGGTCCTACAATTTCATATTGCATCTTGTTTTCTTTAAAATATGATTGAAGACCATACACGTTAACTGATATATTGTTTAAAATCTCGAACTTGTTAATATCTTTTAACTTAACCGGGAACCCAATACCTTCAAAGTTTAGAAGTGTATCACATGGAGGATATGAGTCTGGCATCGTCGCGTCACCTGTAGCAGGAAATATACTTGCCAGCACACAATAAGCAAAACACTTGTTGTCTTTGTTTTGAATATTTAAAATCGCTTTTCTCTTTTTAATCTGCGATGGAAGATTAATATATGATGAAGCAGAAATGGTACTGAATTTATTAATATTAACATCTAGGAATATAATTTCCTGAAGTGCCCAGTTGGAATCTTTTTCCTGGAATTCCGATGCTTGTGTCAATATTGCTTCAGCAAAGTCGTCATATACATCGGATATATCACTACTCAAAGTGATAATTTTATTTGATGTATTCATTGACTTAATATCCGAAATACCATTATCGGGTTTGTAAAACATCGCAAAAAGTTCACAGTTAACTTTAAGCGCCGTGTGCTGATCAAGATATTCACTGAGAATTCGGGTTACTTTTGGTTTTATATCATTCATAAAACCGGAATAGCTAATTTTGTTATTTTGGGTCATAAACCGGTATGAGGCTATTCTATTTTTAAACGCATGTGTTAGTTTCGTAACACCACTTTCGAGCACTTCAATACCTATCGGTCTTAGTCTTTTTCTTGGAATCGGACAGGCGACATCACAAGAATTACCTGTATGACGTTTTAAATTAGAGTCTCGTGTGAAAGTCTTCCCACATTTGTTACACATGTACACGTGAGTGACTTTTGTTACAGACACCCATATGTCTACGAAGGTTATCTGACCGCGAGAAAGTTTTACCACACGTACACTGATTCATGTTACAGGTTTACACATCTAAACGCTTTTACCGCCTTTAAATAGCCTTTCTTAACCCCTTCTTCTGCGCTATACCCTCTATGTGGGTGCGCAGATGTTCTGCATTTGTTCACAATAGAAAATCAGACAGATGTAACAAGGAACGATGAAATCACCCGTATGTATGTAAATTAGGGACAGGTGTTCCTCCTCCTATTAATAGTGACAGGTGGTCGACAGCTGTAATTAGCGATAGGTGTTCCTCCCCCTATTATTAGTGACAGGTGGTCGACAGCTGTATGCAAATTAGGCACAGGTGTTCCTCTTCCTATTATTAGTGACAGGTGGTCGACAGCTGTATGCAAATTAGGCACAGGTGTTCCTCTTCCTATTATTAGTGACAGGTGGTCGACAGCTGTATGCAAATTAGGCACAGGTGTTCCTCCTCCTATTATTAGTGACAGGTGGTCGACAGCTGTATGCAAATTAGGCACAGGTGTTCCTCCTCCTATTATTAGTGACAGGTGGTCGACAGCTGTATGCAAATTAGGCACAGGTGTTCCTCCTCCTATTATTAGTGACAGGTGGTCAACAGCTGTATGCAAATTAGGCACAGGTGTTCCTCCTCCTATTATTAGTGACAGGTGGGCGACAGCTGTATGCAAATTAGGCACAGGTGTTCCTCCTCCTCCTCCCGATCTCCGTCATATAACACCTACTCTAATCTTATTTCAAAGTGAGTTATGGGTAATTGAATGTATATTTTTTTCCATGAGTACTCAAATCTAAGTATTCAAGCTTACATAACGGGAAAATGATGCATTTTATAGAATATAATAATTGTTGAAGACTTGTCAAAGTACTTCGGAGTACCTATCAAATGAGCTCCAGTAGAAGTTAATAGCATCAAAATTAAAGAAGTTATGATGAAATTAAGAGAACCCTTTCGATTTTTTTAGGAAAAAGTGAAACATTAAACATACGCCATTTCCACAAAAATTAAAATTTGTAGTAATCCTCACAAGAATTTCATTAGGTTAACATAGTTAATGATTTCAACAATTTTCACCGGTTTAGAATGCATATTTTTGAAAAAAAGATACAATTTAAAAAAAAATCAGAATTTTTAAAATTATCGTACTTTTAATTTTCTTTAGATAATAACTCAAAAATACTCAATATAAGTAAAAAATGATATATAACTAAATTTTAGTTTTTTCTGTTTCAAATACTTTACCCATGTTATTATTTCCGTAGAATAAAAAATATCGAGATAGAAACGTTTAAAATTTAAATTTTGCTGCGAGAACCATGTAACCGGGGCCATTTAACCTTTTATCGTTAAAAAAGTGAGAGCTTTAAAAGACTAATTTCGATATTTTTTAATAGCTCTTGGAATCAGCTTTTAATTAGTTTTTAGCTGAACCTGATATCTTAAAAATTAACGGAGTTATTTACAAAAAAAACAATAACATTTTTTGGAAAAAATTTTAAAAGATACATTTTGAAACATTTTTGGTGCATAAATTTTAATGATATCAACTTGTTCGAGGGCTTATTTGATAGATAATTCTATGAACTTTGACAAATGTTTAATAAGTTTATGTTATAAAATGCACTATTTTCCCGGTATTTAAGCTTGAATACTTAGATTTGGGTACTCGACGAAAGAAATATACATTCAATTGCCTATAACTCACTATTAGTTAACACTGTAAGGTTTTTCTAGTAAGGAGTTTATTTGATTTTTTATTAGCCTCAATTTTGATAATAATAACTTTTTTAAATACTTATAGTTTTTGAGTTATTTATGAAAAATCGGTTAAAAACATGCATTTTTCTCACGAAAAATTAAAATCTTTGATCTTTAATAACTCAAAAAGTTTTGATTTATTTTAATAACTTTATATAACAAATTTTGCTTTTAATTTGTCCCTCTATCGAATTGTAGGGTTATTTTTAATAAAATAATTTTCACCCCCGAGGAGGGGTGGCATCCACCCCCAGGGTAAAAGCGCAAGTTGGCACCATGTCACCTTTGTTCCTTGAGATATCCTCTAATCACTCACCAATTTTCATGCAAATGGAGGTTCATGCGATGGAGGTTCAACGAAATCGGATGTAATAGCTCATATCCACCTTCAGTGACTGCACTATAAGTGATTGTACATTCGACATCATAGCATTAAGTGAAACGTGGTTACACGGTGATGTTTCGAGCATGGAACTCTTTCCAAATAATTATATCGTATATAGAGAGGACCGAAAATTCCATGAGGTGGATAAGGTGAAGGGTGGTGGTGTAGTGCTTGCGTTAAAAGACTTCATAAAATTCGAAATATTTGATATTACGGCTTTCGACGCACAATTTCTACTAATTGATCTAATCATTGTCAAGTGCCAGATTGGTTACAAACATTTTTATATAGTTGTTGTTTATTTACCGGATAGGTTAAGTTTAGTTGACTTCGAATATTTTTTCGATTGCTTAGGGCAACTTAATTATTTATATAATAACTCCATATTACTAGGCGATTTTAATGTTCCAAAGTTCATAGATAATGGATATGTCTGATTTCCAAACTTCTGTAGTTTTAAGTTTTGCGGGCTCTACTGGCCTTAGACAATTTAACAATGATTTTAATCATTTGGGTAGACTGCTAGATTTAGTCTTATCGCATTTCAGTTGTGAAGTGAAGCATGATGACTCACCTTTGGTCTATGAAGACTCTCATCACCCAGCTCTTCAAATTATTTTTACAGATATATTTGTAAGAGAGCCTAAATTTAGGTATGGTTCTGAGCAAATAACTTTTAAAAAAGCAAATTTTCCTGCTTTATATCGAGAACTGTACGAAACGGATTGGAATTTTTTGGATACTACCAATGACGTTAATTAAATTTTAAATATAATTTTTATGATAAGATGTTTTCTTTGTTTCATAAGTATATTCCAGTTTATACAAATTTTAGTCATAAATACCCACCCTGTAATCTTTGATGCTGACATCATTCAGAACATCAAATTAAAAGCAAAGTTTCGAAAAAAATTTAAAAGATTCAAAAATCATTGTGATTTGCTTGAGTTTCAACGGTTAAGACGCCTTGTCAAATGAAAAATCAGTTTGGCATACAATGTATATGTCGATAACATTCAAATATCTCTATCAATCAATTCCAAGAAGTTTTGGTCGTATGTCAATGCGAAAAATAATAGTTCAAGAATTGCTGGTGTAATGAATATAGTGGTATTACTACCTCCGAACCACAAAATATTGTGAATGTTTTTGCAGAATTTTTCAATAGTGTTTTTCTGTCATCTGATATTAGTTTCAAGGCTAGCACGTCATCAGTTAACGCAGATTTCTTAATTTTTATCCTATTGTACAATCTGAGATAATTTCTGCTAGTAAAAAATTAAAATACAAAATGACATGTGGACCTGACCATATACCCTCTTTTTTATTAAGGATTGCATAGGTGCCTTAACTGTGCCCCTATTAAAAAATTTTAATTTATGTCTTCTGAATAAAGAATATCCAAGTCTCTGGAAGGAGTCAAAAGTGTGCCCAGTATTTAACACTGGAGAAAGGGATCAGGTAGAAAACTACAGACCAATTTCCATAATTTGCAATATGTCGAAGGTTTTTGAAATAGTTTTGTATAATCGTATTTATTCAAGAACCTGTAATCAGCTGTCTCAATACCAACATGATTTTGTCTCCAATAGGTCCACTGTGACAAACTTTTCGAAGGCGTTCGATAGAATTTACCACGGAGTATTGCTTTCTAAATTATGTCACTTTGGTCTTTCTGAGGATGCAGTGACTTTTATGAAGTCTTACTTGTCAAATAGAACGCAGTTTGTTTCTTACAATGGTTACAAATCGGCAAGGTACTTAGCTTCTTCAGGGGTTCCACAAGGTTCTAATCTAGGTCCATTAATGTTCTTGTTATTTATTAACGATCTGTGTGAATCTACTTCTGCACCATGTTTATGTTATGCCGATGATTTAAAGGTTTATTTATTGATAAGCGACCTTAATGATTGTCATTTTCTGCAAAGTGAACTGAACCGCGTACATGAATGGTGTAAAACAAATCATTTGAATCTTAATGCCAATAAGTGCAAAGTAGTTAGTTATTCCTGGAAACAGTCTACTATATACCATCCTTACTTATATCATTGATGGCAATGAACTGGAACGTTTGAATAAAATTAAAGACCTTGGAGTTATATTTGATCACAATCTTACTTTTGTTAAAAATGCTAATATAAAGGTTAGAGAAGCACTTAAGCCTTATGGATTTATAATTAGAAATAGTCGAAATCTCACTAATACTAAAGCCATTAAATTACTTTTTTACACTTTTGTACGCTGTAAACTGGAATATGCCTCTATCATTTGGTCACCTTTTTATGATGTACCGGGTGTCCCAATAAGAATGGCTCTCGGCCATATCTCAGGAACCATTTATAGTACAGCTTTGAGAAACAAATATTTATAACAAAAGTTATAAGCCTCGGGAAAAGCCTGGAAATTATTTTCATAATTGTAGGTCCACCGCTAGAGGGCGTAATTGAATATCAAATATTAAAAAATCAAAATTTTACAAAATTTACCTAATGAAAGGGCACTGGAAATCCAATCATCGTATTCTTCGTAAAATTCTGCGCATATTTGATTTCACAAGTTTAAGTCTACCTTTGCAAATAAGAGGTGGGGGTGAGTGGGAACCTTCTTATGAAAAAATGGCTGTAAGTCCGGTTCTGCTAAATCGAATTTTGCATACTTGGTCTTGTTAAAAACAGCTCTTTTTCGTCAATGCAACTGTCTTATTTTTGAAATAGCCTAATAAGTAATATGCAAGCAAGGACGCGTTATTTAATTATTTTCGGAAATCTAATTTTCTTTGGAGAATATTAAATATAAGTATGCATTTTTAATCCTGTATTACAAAATTAGACCAAATTAGCAACGTAATACCGAAAACCGCATGTCGATACCTTTTTTCTATCTCGAGATATCTTAAGACACGTGTAAATTTTAAATAACTGTTAACCTTCCGATGACCAACCTTTTTTTGTTACACGGATGACCAAGGGGGGGGGGGGAAATTACCCCAGGTCAAAAATGTCAAAAATGTCAAAAATGTCAAAAATGACAATTAACAAAAAAATGAAGTTTCTTTTTTTAAATTTTTTTTATGGCATGGACTTTACGTCATTCAGCCAGTCACAACATGAGTATTAGTGTCATGTGTAGTGTGTATGTTGAGTAAGTGTCTTGTTACTTTGCAAAGTCGACGTCAATAGCGTAAAACTACTTGGAATTGCACATAATAGACGGTATTTTACTAAACATCAACTTCAGAATATATTTTTTATTCGTAAAATATAGGGAATTATTTTTATTTCAAAATATGAGGATATCTAGAATGGTATTAAAGTCAAATAAAAAAATAATGAGTTAAAAATTGAAAATACTTTTGAATTTATTAAAGAAAAACATACGCTGGGATCACAATTTCCCCCGCTTGGTCATCCGAAGGTTAATGTCACGGTAAACCAAGTTAAGGAAAAGTAGTGTGCTATGGAAAAAACAGAGAAACATTTTCCAGATGTAAACGTATATAATTAATTAAAACAACAATAAGACAAACAACACTATAAAATATAACAAAGAAATAAAAGCAACTACTTACTTAGTGTCGACCTAAATGTTCCAATTGTTGCCCATCATTTTCGATGGAAGCATTTACTCTTTCAAGAGCAGATTGAACAGCAGTCTCAATTTCTGATTACGCAATGCTTTGAATGGCGTTTCGTATTCTCTAGATTCTAGATCATGTTTTCTCGAGTAGTGGGCCTAGCGGCAAAAACAAGGTCTTTAATCCGTCCCCATAAATAAAAGTCTAAAACAGTTAAATATGTTGCTATTCAATCTACTCTTAAAAGAGTAAATGCTTGCATTGAAAATGATGGGCAACAATTTGAACATTTAGGCAGTCACTAAGACTAAGTAAGTAGTTGCTTTTATTTCTTTGTTATATTTTATAATGTTGATTGTCTTATTGTTGTTTTAATTAATTATATACGTTTACATCTGGAAAATGTTTATTTGTTTTTTCCATAGCACACTACTTTTCCTTAACCTCGTTTACCTCGTTTACCGGTGACAGTAAAAGTTATGTTTAAAAGGCTATAGCGGGATAAGATGGTAAAATCTGCACTCGGCTCGATTCTTATTTGGTATAGGGCAATCGAAAGTACATACCTAAAAACCCCCTAACCAAAATTTTAGCTCCCTACGTGGCCCCAGGTGTCCCCTATCGGAAAAAATGTGTTTTTCGAAAAAAAATTTTTTTATGCGAACCTTTGCTTTAAAAACTGTGAAAAATTTGTAAATATAGATTTTTATGCCCAAAAACATACTGATTTTTTTCAGATTTTTCAGATCAAAATTGAGCTCAGGAAAAATTTTTGAATTTTTCAAAAAATTTTTAGGTTATGTAGATAATTTTTGGCTAGCTGCGAAATAATTTTTTTTAGTGTATTTTTTTTTTCTCTTTTGAATGGCGAAGATAGATTTGCCATTTTCTCGCCGGAAATTCCTCAAAGTTCGAAAAAACCCATTTTTTAGTGTGTCCCCCTCATATTTTTAGCGTTTACTGAGCGACCCTTTGATTTAAAAAATCCGAAAATATTTTGAATTAAACATACATTGTTTTGTCCAAAAGCATCCAGATTTTTTTGATTAAAATTGAGCCCAGGAAAAATTTTTGAATTTTTCAAAAAAATTTTAGGTTATGTAGATAATTTTTGGCTAGCTGTGAAATAATTTGATTTAGTGTATCTTTTTTCACTCTTGAATGGCGAAGATAGATTTGCCAGTTTCTCGCCGGAAATTCCTCAAAATTCGAAAAAAAAACCCATTTTTTAGTGTCCCCCCTCATATTTTTACCGTTTACTGAGCGATCCCTTGATTTAAAAAATCCGAAAATATTTTGAATTGAACATACATTGTTTTGCCCAAAAGCATCCTGATTTTTTCAGACTTTTTTGATTAAAATTGAGCTCAGGAAAAATTTTTGAATTTTTCAAAAAATTTTTAGGTTATGTAGATAATTTTTGGCTAGCTGCGAAATAATTTTTTTTAGTGTATTTTTTCCCACTCTTTTGATAGATTTGTCATTTTTTCGCCGGAAATTCCTCAAAATTCGAAAAAACCCATTTTTTAGTGTGTCCCACTCATATTTTTAGCGTTTACTGAGCGATCCTTTGATTTAAAAAATCCGAAAATATTTTGAATTAAACATACATTGTTTTGTCCAAAAACATCCTGATTTTTTCGGATTTTTTTTGATTAAAATTGAGCTCAGGAAAATTTTTTGAATTTTTCAAAAAAATTTTAGGTTATGTAGATAATTTCTGGCTAGCTGCGAAATAATTTTTTTAGTGTATTTTTTTCACTCTTTTGAATGGCGAAGATAGATTTGCCAGTTTCTCGCCGGAAATTCCTCAAAATTCGTAAAAACCCATTGTTTAGTGTGTCCCACTCGTATTTTTATCGTTTACTGAGCGATCCTTTGATTTAAAAAATCCGAAAATATTTTGAATTAAACATACATTGTTTTGTCCAACAGCATCCTGATTTTTTCAGATTTTTTTGATTAAAATTGAGCTCAGGAAAAATTTTTGAATTTTTCAAAAAATTTTTAGGTTATGTAGATAATTTTTGGCTAGCTGCGAAATATTTTTTTTTGTGTATTTTTTCCATTTTTTTGAATCGCGAAGATAGATTTGCCAGTTTCTCGCCGGAAATTCCTCAAAATTCGAAAAAACCCATTTTTTAGTGTCCCCCCTCATATTTTTAGCGTTTACTGAGCGATCCCTTGATTTAAAAAATCCGAAATTATTTTGAATTGAACATACATTGTTTTGCCCAAAAGCATCCTGATTTTTTCGGATTTTTTGATTAAAATTGAGCTCAGGAAAAATTTTTGAATTTTTCAAAAAAATTTTAGGTTTCGTAGATAATTTTTGGCTAGCTGTGAAATAATTTTTTTAGTGTATTTTTTTCCACTCTTTTGAATGGCGAAGACAGATTTGCCAGTTTCTCGCCGGAAATGCCTCAAAATTCGAAAAAACCCATTTTTTAGTGTTCCCCCTCATATTTTTAGCGTTTACTGAGCGATCCCTTGATTTAAAAAATCCGAAAATATTTTGAATTGAACATACATTATTTTGCCCAAAAGCATCCTGATTTTTTGGGATTTTTTTATTAAAATTGAGCTCAGGAAAAATTTTTGAATTTTTCAAAAAAATTTTAGGTTATGTAGATAATTTTTGGCTAGCTGCGAAATAATTTTTTTTGGTGTATTTTTTTCCACTCTTTTGAATGGCGAAGATAGATTTGCCATTTTCTCGCCGGAAATTCCTCAAAATTCGAAAAAACTCATTTTTTAGTGCCCCCCCTCATATTTTTAGCGTTTTCTGAGCGATCCTTTGCTTTGAAAAATCCGAATAAAATTGAACGTATATTGTTTTGCCCAAATACATCCTGATTTTTTCAGATTTTTTGATTAAAATTGAGCCAAGGAAAATTTTTGAATTTTTCAAAAAAAATTAGGTTAGGTACGTAAGTAATTTTTGGAAAATTTCGAAATAATTATATTTTCGTGAATTTTATTTTTCGTTTTTTTGAATGGCGGGGTTAGATTTTCTCTCCGGAACTTCCTCACATTTCGAAAAATAAAAAAACACTTTTTTGGTGTCCCCCCTCCCCATTTTTGAGCCCATAAACTGCATATCAATAAATAACGATTTTTGCTATTTTGTTTGTTATTATTTCTACTGACATGATCAGGTTTGCCGTTTTCAAACCAAAACATGCTCAAAAAACAACAAAAGTTCTTTTTTGATATGTTCTCCCATATTTTAAGCACATAATCTAATTTATACGTGACTCTTTTAATACTTTTTACACCAAAATATTTTGGTAAAACATAATTTTTTCAAACGAGTTAATAACCGATGACAAAAATCTGAAACTTTTATTTCATTTTTTAATAGGAAAACAGATGAAATACGATTATTTGATGATCCAGTTCGTAATTTACTTACTTACTTAGTCCTAAGCATTTCTACCTTTAGGTGTAAGGCTGGTTCGTAATTTAAATAGACATAATATAACCAATATCTGCGGAATATCTCTAGAATGCTATGTATTAAATGGATGATTTAATAATCAACCACACTTCAGTTTATGTAAAAAAGCTTTTCAATGATGAACTTGCTTTGGTTTTTGATGGGACATATTTACGTCGTCAAAAATGTAAAAATAATTACCAAAACCGACACAACTATTATGAGAAAAGTAATGGATGATCCAGTTGGTATAAGAACTGGATCATCACTGGTATCATGAAGGAAGGTGATGTTTGCATCGTGGACAGAGGTTTTAGGGATGTGATACCCTACCTAAAAATCAAGGATTCAAGATTCTTATGCATGCCTTAGAAGGAAAAAGGTCTAATTTAAGTGCGATTGAAGCAAATGAATCTTGCTTCGTCACAAAACTGATATGGGTTTTAGAGGCAATCCATAGCATCCTTAGCAAAAAATACAAGTCCTTTCACCAGCAATTGGACAATAAATAGACTTATACCAAAAGCTGCTTCATATGCTAAGATTACATGTTTCCCCAATAACACTTTTGGTAAATGCTTATAGTGATAAATATGATGATGGATTGCAAGAGATAATAATTCGAAGAATTTTGGACTCGAAATCAAAGGAAAATAGATTAGCATTAGAGGTTAAAACACAGAGATGGTTCAGGCGGCCCACTACTGCGGTAACACTAACTGGTCAAGAAATTGATGATTTTCCGGAGATGAATGAAAGGGATGTAAAAAAAATTTTTTCGGCGACCTACCAGTAAGGTCAAGCCTGGTACGGAGGTATTTTGCGCCATGCTTGTGACTGTGCCAACGGATTAGGAACTGTAGGGCGTAGGGTCCTGTTCTCACATTGCAGCAATCATTTATTATCTTATTCGCAATGCTAGGTATAAGTCAAAAATTATTAGACCAGCAAAAATGCTTTCAGACTTGTTTATCATACATATCAGATACTGATCCCGTAATAAACGAAGATACATAGTGACGAAGACTCAAACTAGTATTTTAATGTAAATTAGAGCATATAGTTTACTAGGTTGTAATTTTGTTAAAATTTATTATTAAAAAAAATTTAAACAAAAAAGGTTCAATATGAAAATAAATATATATCTATTAATTTGATCCATAAATTATAATATGTAAATGATAATCACCACTCGAATAAAGGGGGAGCAAAAATAATTATTGTCATGCATTAATTTAATTAATGCGTGACAAATATCAAAAAAGAGCGTTTGTTTTACCTATTTTGAGCAGGTTTTGTTCTGAAAATGGCAAACCTGATCATATCAATAGACATAACAAACAAAATATCAAAAATAGTTATTTATTGAGATGCAGTTAATTGACATGCAGTTTATGTGCTAAAAATGTGAGGAGGGGAAGACATCAATACAGTTTTTTTTTATTTTTAGAATTGTAGGGAGGTTCCAGAGAGAAAATGGCAAATTTAGCCGCGTCATTCAAAAGAACGAAAGAAGAAATTTACGAAAATATAATTATTTCGAAGTTTGCCAAAAATTACTTACATACCTAAACTTTTACTAACCTAAATTTTTTTGAATAATTCAAAAAAATTTCCTGGGTTCCAAAAAATCTGAAAAAATCAGTATTTTTTGGCAAAACAATGTATGTTCAAAATTTTTTTCAGATTTTTTAAAGCAAAGGATTGTTCAGTAAATGCTAAAAATATGAGAGGGGACACTACAAAATGAGTTTTTTTCGAATTTTGAGGAATTTCCGGCGAGAAACTGGCAAATCTTTCTTCGCCATTCAAAAGAGTGGAAAAAATACACTAAAAAAATTATTTCACAGCTAGCCAAAAATTATCTACATAACCTAAAATTTTTTTGAAAAATTCAAAATATTTTCCTTAGCTCAATTTTAATCAAAAAAATCTGAAAAAATCAGGATGCTTTTGGGCAAAACAATTTATGTTCAATTCAAAATATTTTCGGATTTTTTAAATCAAATGATCGCTCAGTAAACGCTAAAAATATGAGGGGGGACACTAAGAAATGGGTTTTTTCGAATTTTGAGGAATTTCCGGCGAGAAACTGGCAAATCTGTCTCCGCCATTCAAAAGAGTGGAAAAAAATACACTAAAAAAAATTATTTCACAGCTAGCCAAAAATTATCTACATAACCTAAAAATTTTTTGAAAAATTCAAAAATTTTTCCTGAGCTCAATTTTAATAAAAAAAATCTGGATGCTTTTGGACAAAACAATGTATGTTTAATTCAAAATATTTTCGGATTTTTTAAGTCAAAGGATCGCTCAGTAAACGCTAAAAATATGAGGGGGACACACTAAAAAATGGGTTTTTTCAAATTTTGAGGAATTTCCGGCGAGAAAATGGCAAATCTATCTTCGCCATTCAAAAGAGTGGAAAAAAATACACTAAAAAAAATTATTTCGCAGCTAGCCAAAAATTATCTACATAACCTAAAAAAACACATTTTTTCCGATAGGGGACACCTGGGGCCACGTAGGGAGCTAAAATTTTGGTTAGGGGGGTTTTTAGGTATGTACTTTCGATTGCCCTATACCAAGAAAGAATCGAGCCGAGTGCAGATTTTACCATCTTATCCCGCTATAGCCATTTACACATTTCTTAAGATATCTCGAGATAGAAAAAAGATATCGACATGCGGTTTTCGGTATTATGTTGCTAATTTGGTCTAATTTTGTAATACACGATTAAAAATACATACTTGTATGTAATATTTTCCAAAAAAAAAACTAGATTTCTGAAAATAATTAAATAACGCCTCCTAGCTTGCGTATTACTTATTAGGCTATTTCGAAAATAAGACAGTTACATTGACGAAAAAAAGATGTTTTCAACAAGACCAAGTATGCAAAATTCGATTTAGCAGAACCGGACTTACAGCCATTTTTTCATAAGAAGGTTCCCACTCACCCCCACCTTATTTGCAAAGGTAGACTTAAACTTGTGAAATCAAATATGAGCAGAATTTTATGAGGAATGCGATGATTGGATTTCCAGTGCCCTTTCATTAGGTAAATTTTGTAAAATTTTGATTTTTAAATTTTTGATATTCAATTACGCCCTCTAGCGGTGGACCTACAATTATGAAAATAATTTCCAGGCTTTTCCCGAGGCAACTTTTGTTATAAATATTTTTTTCTCAAAGCTGTACTCTAAACGGTTACTGAGATATGGCCGAGAGCCATTCTTATTGGGACACCCGGTACGTATTACGATCGTACTATTATTATTTGGTGAAGGATTGTTATTTAAAGTTTATCCACCCATAATTTTCCAACATAATCAGCACTCATATTGAAATCAAAGAGACCTGCTTTCGAATCAAGGTTGTCAGATATATTTCCTAAAATTCCCAGATTTATATATTCTGAAAATGTTTTCTCCACTTTGGTATTCAATTGTTAGTCAATGACACTGTTAAAAAGATAATATGAAAATATTCTTAAAAAATATATAAATTATTAACTAGGTACTTAAAATTTCGATGGGCCTTCACTAATAAATTGAAGCAACTTTGTATTATATTATACTTAAAGAAATTTTGGAGTATGGGCGTCTGGAGAGAATTAAGTAGCTGATATTAAGAATTTGTTTTAATGTTAAAACAAGTTTAAACATTGAAAGTATCAAATTTTAAGTAATAGAAAAACCAAATTGTGATGGTCAAATCCAGTACTTCTACACTGGGGTGCAAAATTAACCGGACACCTTAAAAATGGGTCATTATTGATGTTTCGAATTTCCTAAATCTGTTGTCCGATTTAAGTGATTTTCGAACAAATTATAGCTTTATTCTTTAACAATATTGCTGTAGTAATATTGTTGCTAACAGGTAAATTTCCGGGTGTACCAATGAGACTGTGTTTTTTTTTCTCAAACTTCGCATCACCCTGTGGAATATTCTAGTATTTATAAAATACTCAAATTAAAACCCAACTATAGCCTCATGTTTTCTCAATATTCTGTTTTTTGATTCATTCACTTATGTTGGACCATAAAAAATTAGGTCCTTTAACAATTAGCCATGTTTTTCATCAATACAGGGTATTTTTTAAATAAGTCTGGCAAACTTAAGAGATAATTCTACATGAAAAAATAATTACAGTTAACTTTATAAATCTATGTCCGCAAATGCTTCGTTTCTGAGATAGAGGATGTTGAAATTTTTCTTACAAACTGACGATTTATTTATTGCTTTAAAGCCGGTTGAGATATGCAAATGAAATTTGGTGGGTTTCAAGACGTAGTTGTTGTAGAGTTTTTGACACACAAGTAAAAATTTAATGTTCACCATTGGCGTACATAAGGGTAATATGACCCGTAAAAACATGGCTAGTTGTTAAAGTACCTAACTTTTTTATGGTCCAATGTAAGCCAATGAATCAAAAAGCAAGATATTGAGAAAATATGAGGCTATAGTTGGATTATAGTTTTAGTAGTTTATAAATGTTAGAATATTCCACAGGGTGATGCGAACTTTGAGAAAAAAACACAGTTTGATTGGTACACCCGGTATACAATAAAAATTTAACTGTTTAGCAACAATACTATTAAAGCGATATTGTTAAAGAATATGGCTATAATATAATACAAAAGTTACTTAAATCGGACAATAGGTTTAGGAAATTCGAGACATTAAAAATGACTAATTTTTAAGGTGTCCGGTTAATTTTGCAACCCAGTGTATTTCGTTTCAATTCAACAACAAAAGAACTCTATTAGTTAGTTCTTCCTTACTCTGCTTAACGTTAAATTGGCATCGTATTTCATGATGGCAACACCGCGTTCATAATAATTGTACACCTGTGTGTCTACAAACAAAATTCTTTCTGATTCGTTCATTGTAACAGTGGCGGAGTTACTGGAAAGTTATATATTTTTGCTACTAAATAATAATTAATCGAATTAAAAAACAAAGATTTGCACGTTCAATGTGAACGCGTTGTTTCAAAAAAGAATATACTGGAATGACTGATAATGCAATTGTTTCGAGAATACATGAATTAACAAAAATCGGGTATAAGACGATATAATATACAGTAGGAAAAATGAAAGAATACCCATGAACGAACATATAAAACACGCTGTATTTTCCTGTCACCGTGTCACACAAAAAATTGGCCAGCGCAAGTACATGTAATAGTTATTATTACATGTACTTGCGCTGGGCAATTTTCTTTGTGACACGGTGACAGGGAAATACAGCGTGTTTTATATGTTCGTTCATGGGTATTCTTTCATTTTTCCGACTGTAGGTACAATTATTGTTAAATTAGGAGCTGTCATTCCTTAAAACGAAAGCGACGAAATAAAAATTGGGTAGAAAGGTTGACACTGTTGCAAAGGACGTTTATCAATAAACAATTTATAACTTATTAGTTTATTACAAAGAAAATAGATAGTCCATATTGTGAGGACGCTCCAGTCTGAAAAAATTTATGATTCGCTTTCTTTGCAGATTCCTATTCAAAAATACCCCCTTAAAAAAATCTGAAGAGTGCCGAGCCAATTTTTTTTGCAGAAATTGTTTAAAAATTTTTTTAAACAAATTCAAAACATTTTTTGCTGCTAAATATAGTTTTTTAGGTTTTTTGAGTCATTCTAGACAAGAAAGGTATCTTGTAATTTTTCTTAAAAGTTGATAGTCTTCGAGTTATAGAAGATTTAATATCTGAAAAATGCAAAAATACGCATTTTCGAGGCTTAAAGACATTAATTGAAATTATTATTTTTGAGGTTTCCAAGAGCATAATTGAAGCTTAAGCATTCATTTTCAAAATTCTGAAGAGTAATCGAGTCAACTTCAATTTAGACCGTTGTTTTTTAATTGTTAATTATGTGCGTCCATCCGATTTTTATGCCGTAGGCTATTTCAAAATCTCCGATTTTGCCCCGGAAAATATTTTTTTTAGGTTTTTATGGTAACTATAAACAAAAATGGTCTTATCATTTTTCTAAGATAATATTTTTCGATAAGCGATTTAAAATCTGAAAAATGCGAAAATACGCTATACGTATTTTCGCATTTACACATTTTGCATATTTAACTCGAAAACTATTAACCTCTCATAAAAATGACAAGAAACCGTTTTTGTTTAGAATGAGCGAGAAAATCTAAAAAAATATTTTTCAGGGCAAAAGAAGATTTTTTGAAATAGTATACATACGTCATAAAAATCGGATGGACGCGTTTAATTAACAATTAAAGAATTACGGTCTAAATGGAAGGTAGACCCGATTACTCTCCAGAATCCTAAAAATGGTTCAATTTTATGCTATCCTAAAAATGCTAAAAGCTTCAATTTAAGCTCTTGGAAACCTCAAAAACAATAATTTAAATATTAGTGTTTAAGTCCCAAATATGCGTATTTTTGCATTTTTCATATTTTAAATCGCTTATAACTCAAAAACTATTAACTTCTCAGAAAAATGACAAGAAACCGTTTTTGTTTAGAATGAGTCAGAAAATCTAAAAATACAGGATGAGTCATCACTAACGGGACGGAAGATTATAGCGAAATGGTAAAAGATTTGAAAAAAATTTTAAATTAATAGTTTGTAAGTTGATAAAAGCTACATTTTAAAATTATTTTGAAATATACAGGGTGTCCCAATAAATGGCGGCGTATCAAAGTTATATTTTTTCTTATGGAACACCCCGTATTTTATTGTATTTTTAATTGTCAGCAAAAAATAAGGTATAGTTTCATAAGGCTTCCCTATACCTATGTACAGAGTGTTCTGAGTTATGTTGACTTTTCTTAAAATGTAAAGTTTTAAAAGAAGACTTATTCTCAAGTTATTTAAGTAATTATAAAAACATTACTTTTACATCTAAATAGTTGGATATTGGTTGAATGTATTCCATGATTAATTATTACACATTTGTCTACAGGGTGTTCAAAATTTATAGTTTCATTATTGGAGTATTCAATGTGTCATATAATGCTTATTTTAAATGGAACACCATGTATATTAATAAATAATTGTACTAAACAAATTTACCTCTTTCGAATGGTATATGAATGTCCTATACCTAGGTGTCATAGTTTTTGCGTAATTTACAATTATTTAAATTCTTACTCTGTAAATCGATTTTAAAACAAAAGATGAAGTTAATTAATGTCATTGTATGACATTGTCATTTTATGACAATACGGTCTGGTAATTATCTTATAATTAATGCATTCCATGATTGATTATTACACATTTATTTACAGGGTGTTCAAAATTTACAGTTTCATTATTAGATTATTCAATATAGCATAATATGATGGGTATTTTATTAGAACACCATGTATATTAATCAAAGATTGTACTAAACATAGGTTCCTGGGTTAAGAAGTGCAGCATTTACAATATTTTTAATATAACCTTATTTAAAAAAATTCATCTTGGTCAATCCTGGTGACCTAGTTGGCCAAATATATGGACCGAATCTAACTATCCATTTATTTCTAAATTTTCTGTTGAGGTTGTTCTTAACATCACGTCAAAAATAAGCAGGAGCTCCGTCCAATTGGAGCCACATGTTTGTTCTCACGCTAAGTGGAAGGTTTTAAGAAGGATTCAAAAAGATTGTTTTAAGAAATTTAAAAAAGTTGCTCCATTCAGATTTTCGTCAAAAATATGGGTCGATAACGTACTGGCTCAGAATACTGCCCCAAACATTAACACTTCATCGGTGTTGGCGATCAACAGTAAAATGTTTGTTTACTGTATTATAATAAAATGAAAGCTATGTCTATTAACTAGACGATTATTATTAAAAGTAGGTAGATTTGTCTGTACACAATACATTCTTAAGAAAAATCAGGATCTTCTCTTCTCCAAATTCTAAAGTCTATAAACGAAAAGTTAAACGTTCCTGTTCTGTCTAATACTGGTGTAGTTGAGTTTTATACGGATGATATTGGTTTTTTATGTATTCTACATACACTTGTTTGACTGATCTCCAACTGACTCGACATTTTTCACGTAGGTACTAGTATTTGGGTTTTCCGTAACAGAAAGCAGGACATCAAGTTCGTTGACGTCATTAAAAATAAATGGTTTATTTTTATTTAACTTTTCCTACCTATGCAACATTACCAGCAGCACGGAATATATCGAGAAATTTCTCAAAAACGTCCTTTTTGGGTGTCTTCTATCAGGATACTTTTAAGCGTAAACTTTAAAAGCCAAGAGAAAAATTTAAAAATATTCCCCAATGCAAAGTAGCATGTCTACTCTTTCATAGATAGTGTGATTATTCATTTTTAGGAACAATTAAATTTTAATGTAATTGGCTCTTCCAAAGCCATTTTTAAGTAAAAAAATTGAATATCATACACGGATGTTTATAGTTTTGATAATTACCAGACCGTACTGTCATAAACTGACAATGTCATACAATGACATTAATAATCTTTTGTTTTAAAATCGATTTACAGATTAAGAATTTAAATAATTGTAAATTACGCAAAAACTATGACACCTAGGTATAGGACATTCATATACCATTTGAAAGAGGTAAATTTGTTTAGTATAATTATGTATTAATATACATGGTGTTCCATTTAAAATAATCATCATATGACACATTGAATACTCCAATAATGAAACTGTAAATTTTGAACACCCTGTAGACAAATGTGTAATAATTAATCATGGAATACATTCAACCAATATCCAACTATTTAGATGTAAAAGTAATGTTTTTATAATTTCGTAAATAACTTGAGAATAAGCCTTCTTTTAAAACTTTACATTTTAAGAAAAGTCAACATAACTCAGAACACTCTGTACATAGGTATAGGGAAGCCTTATGAAACTATACCTTATTTTTTGCGGACAATTAAAAAATATAATAAAATACAGGATGTTCCATAAGAAAAAATATAACTTTGATACGCCGCCATTTATTGGGACACCCTGTATATTTCCAAATAATTTTAAAATGTAGCTTTTATCAACTTACAAACTAATCAATTTAAATTTTTTTCAAATCTTTTACCGTTTCGCTGTAATCTTCCGTCCCGTTAGTGGTGACTCACCCTGTATATTTTTTTCAGAGCAAAATATGAGATTTTTGAAATCGGATGGACGCGTATAATTATTAACAATTAAAGAATAACGGTCTAAATGGAAGTTAGACCCGATTACCCTTCAGAATCTTGAAAATGATTGCTCGAGCTTCAATTTAAGCACTTGGAAACCTCAAAAATAATAATTTAAATATAAGTTTTTGAGTCTCGAAAATGCGTATGTTCGCCTTTTTCATATTTTAAATCGCTTATAATTCGAAAACTATTAACTTAAACATATTTTCCGGAGCAAAAAGATGATCTTTTGAATTTGTTTAAAAAATTGTTTAATTGATATAAAATATACGTATATACAAAAATTGTGTGTTTCTTTTTAAGTTTAAAACAGAAATTAATAAAACTTAACAATAATATGATTTTTCTCGAAATATGCGTTTGATGAGATGACCTTCTTTCTTCATTTCCACGCCAATGGTCGGCATTGTCATCAAGGAGACTAAAAACCCGACAGCTGTCAAATTCCCGATGGAAACACTTTAACCTAGATGTAAGTGGTACTCTCTACATAAGAGGTATTTGATTTTCTAACTCAACATTATTGTTACATTATATTACTTACATTAATATTGTAAAATATACCTATTGTCATTTCTTGTCATTTTATAGTCATTCAATATTCATTTTTGTTTAACTCAGAGATTGTCAAAATCTAAGAAGTTATATTTAATAAACTTTAATTGTTTTGCATATATTTCTTTATTATTATTCCCCTTAATTTTTGCTTTTACATATTTAATATACATTACAGCAATGTAGGATACCTCGGAGAGTGATCGATAATCCACTGTTTGTTCTTCTTCATCAATTTTCAGTACATCTATTTTTATTTTAATATTTTCTTTTCTAGCCATCATTCCTATCTCCTTTGATTTACTGTCTTTGATAGGCATGCAAATTGGCCGAATCCTTCCTTGAGTATCAAGTGGTCATTCTCTGGCATACCCTGCTAGCCCAACTTTATTCAGTTTCCATCTCTCTATTCCTACTTATATTTGGAGTTTATCTTCCAACCAACTCTTCAAATTTTTATTTCCTTTGAAAAAACTACAGCAGAAGTAGTTTTTGTTACAATCGGCGGACGTTTAAATCTGTATTAATTAAATGCAAAACTACAGATTTATATTTATTTCAAACAAAATTAGTATAATTAAATAGGTATTTTCAACACTTTTCAAACTACGTATCACTTGCCATAAGGTCTCATTTGAAATTATAGGTATCTGCAACGTATCTGTCACTATTACGTGTACGTGACCTGTTGTAACTATTTGAGAAGCGTACGTCCTATTATTTCCTCCCTCCAAATTTCACTGTTATAATTATAACTGTTCAAAAGATACGAGAGGGCAAAGATAGCACTGTATAATAACAACATAAATACCTCTAAAAATAGTTATTTTATTAAAATATGTATATTAAAACGTCCAAAACATTATCATTATCATAAGTCAAAGTACATTTCGATATTTCAGTCAGAATCATCGGATGAGTCACTACTCACTGGTTTTCTCTTTTTCCTTCCTCTTGTCTTCTTTGCAGAACCTTGCAAAGGTCGTTTTTTGGTCGATTTAGGTACAGGTGGCGGCGGCATTGCACCATCTTCTTGCAATTCGAAGACCGATTTTATGGCTGTCTCCAGTTCTGTAGCCATTCCCTACAATTAACACGGGTTGATTATAAAAATTGTGAAATTAAATACGTGCAAACGTGCATTATTATAATAATTGCATTAACAGTAATAATAGCGTAAGAATATAATCGATTAGAAGTAATAAAAGCCTTTCTAAAACAGTTTTAATTTAATATCTCTAATGTTCGATTACAAATTCTTTTTGTTAAAATCGGCATCACCGCGCAAAAAACTCTCATAAGGACTGCATTGCCTATGTTCCGTATACTATAAAGTCAAGGTGGGACGGACTATAGATATGCCGAAACTAGTGATTTGGCCAAATACCGAATATTCGACTACGTGACAGGTTACGACTTGTCTCAATGCGGTGCTGGTACTAATACCATAAAAGAGTTCAATGCTATTACAGAAAAATTGAAATATTCCTCAAAGCAAGATCCTTTACTTGTCAGTGGGGCCAATATAATAAAAGATGTACGAGACGTGGAATATGATTCTGGAAAGTGTTTAATATTTATCAATATCACTGTTGTCGACCAATTTATCTACCTAGGATCAGAAATAACCAATTTCGGACGATGCAATAAATTAACGAAAATGTGGAAAAGTCATGAAATTACCATCTATTCTAAAATCAGAATCTTGATTTTCCCTGTTTATATAATATTCTACTGAATGCTGGATTCCCTAGAAGAATGATAAAAAGCTCATAGATGCGTTTGACACGTTATGTTGGAGACGACTAATTGGAATCCCTCTGGTGTCCAGAAAAACAAATGAGCCAAATTTAGAACACTAATTATCAATAATAAATGTTTATGTAGAGTTCAGGTAACAGAAAAAAATAATAGGCCATTTTGGGCACATTTTTCGAAGGGTTGGTCTCGAGAAGCTTGCCACACGGAAATATCGAACGAAGAGGTACAGCAAATCCCCCACAAGATACACGGACCACATTATCGCAATCATAAGGGTTCCACTGCCAGAATGCTGAAGACAGAGAAAAATTTAGAAAGAAAGGTTGGAAGGATCAACTCCTGAAATCATGATAGCACTATACCACACTAAAGATGTGCTATCTCATAGGCCTAGAATGCTTCATAATTACGGGATCTCCAATAAAAGAGAAAATTCTTAAAAAAATACACTAAAACAAAAACAAGACGGAGGCTACTTCAAAAGAGTTGCAGTTAATTTAACTGGACCTTTCTCGACAACCAAAAAAGGAACTCGATTTATACAATAAGTTAGCAATAATACAGAATATCTGAAACTAAAGTTTAGTTATACAATTCTAACAGAAGGAAAGAAAGATCCCCTAAACTTTAAAATAATTGGGAAGGAAGAGATAGGATAACTAACGAGAAGTAGAGTTCTGTACGAAAGAGGGAAATATTGTAAAGAATATGCTTGCGTGTCGTCAATGGTCGAATAAACCAGTGAAGCCACTGACGGTCACCGCAGCATTCATAGATCTAACAGGAGCTTGTGATATTATTTAAAGACAGGTATTAATATATAAACTGGCCTTATCCCCTGTAGAAAGATAATTAATCTCATCAAAAACATGCTGACAAACAGAACCTTCCATGTAAAAATGGGAAAAAATATGAGCAGACAGACGAAATTTGATAATGACCTTCCAGACGGTTCTCTACTTGCCCCTTTACTTTTCATCCTCTATATTGCTGACATGCCTGCAACCGAATCTCGAAAGTTTGGATATACTGATGACTGGATCCTTGCAACTAGCCACCAATCCTTAGAAACTACAGAAAACACTTTTAGCCCAGTAAATGAACGGGAAATACGGCGATACCGTATAATTTTCAGGGGCAACTTCGAATTGCATGAAAATTTGGATATAGGTTCTACTTACCCTCCACTTCAAAGTTGAAATTGTGCCGTTGGTTGCTTTTACTTGGGGGGTGACAGTCGCCTCTTCTCAGGGGTGAAAAACATATACTCAAGATAAGACCGGAAATGGATAAATTGACTGATTTTAAGCCACTTTTGTACTATAGAGTTTTTTATGTAAGTTAATACTTTTCGAGTTATTTTCGATTGAAAATGTTTATTTTTCGACAAAAAAACTACGTTTTCGGACGGTTTTTCGCAAATAACTCAAAAAGTAAATTCTTGATTGAAAAAAATATCCTTAATAAAAGTGTAGCTTATAAAAAACTGAAAAAAAAGTCTGTATCAGTAAAGTCTATCAATCGAGTAAAAACAAAGTTGTAGCTCATGAAGAATACGTTCTTGTGCGTCTAATTCCAAATCGAATATTTCAAGGTGAAATCACCGAAAAATTAAGCACTTTTCGGGAAAAACCTATTTAAACTTTTGTAAAGTGTTATAAAAAGCTTTATTAGAATTGTTCAAAAAAGTTTCTAGCATTAAAAATAATCGAGTTACGCTCAAAATAAAGTTGGCCCTCTGTTTTTTTGTAAAATAATCATGCAAACCTCCTCATGTTTAGCTCCTCAAATGAAATTAATCGCTACCGCTTTACAAACAATTTTTTGCCAATTTTTTTTTTCAAAAATAAGCACTTTAAACCAATCAAACTTACAGATCATATAAACAATATACATGCAGTTAAAATAAATGGTAAAGCGGTAACGATTAATTTTATTTAGGGTGCTAAATAGAGGGAGGTTTACACAATTTTTTTTACCAAAAGAAGGGGCCAACTTATTTTTCAGTGTAACTCGTTTATTTTTGGTGCTAGGATCTTTTGTAAAAAACAAATATAAATCTTTTCTTAGGTACTTTAAAAATGTTAGTAAGCTTTTCCCGAAAAGTGCTTAATTTTCCGGTGATTTCGCGTTGACTTATTCGATTTGGAATTAGACGAATAAGAACGTATTTTCCATGAGCTACAACTTTGCTTTTTCTTAATTTATATACTTTACTGATACACCATTTTTTTTTGTTTTTTTATAAGCTATACTTTTGCTTACAATATTTTTTCGATAAAATATTTACTTTTTGAGTTATTTGCGAAAAACGGTCTGAAAACGTAGTTTTTTTGTCGAAAAATCAACATTTTCAATTGCGAATAACGCGAAAAGCTTTGACTTACGTAAAAAACTTTATAGAACTAAAGTTGATTATAATCGGTCAATTTATCCATTTCCGGGCTTATATTAAACACGCGTTTTTCACCCCCTGAGAAGGGGTGACTGTCACCCCCCAAGTAAAAGCAACCAATGGGACAATTTCAACTTTGAAGTGGAGGGTAAGTAGAACCTAAATCCAAATTTTCATGCAATTCGGAGTTGCCCCTGAAAATTACACTCCAAAACGGTCATTTATTGGGCTATTTTATGAGTGATCTATCCATCCTCAGCAAATACTTTAAGAAATGTACATTACAACCAAGTACTACAAAAACTAAAATATCAACTTTTCATCTCAACAACAGGCTGGCAAACAAAGAATTACGAGTGTATTTTAATAATAATAAACTATTGAAACACAATAAATACCCGAAATACATTATTACTCTAGACTTTTAGACCGGGAGATATTATACAGAAGTTCAGCCACGATTTTCTAAGTCCTGCCTTTTGCAATACTGGAAGGGTAGACGAAGTACTTACAATCTGTGGAAACACCCACAAATTTCCTGTGACATTTTACTGTAAAAATAAGATTTTCCCAAAAAATGAAAATAGGGTTTTGCGATGAATTTCTAAGTCCTGCCATATCCGTAGAATGACAGGATACTATCGATTTTATGAAGACAATGTTTTGGGCAGGAGGGTTGCAAACGGGCTAACGGAGTATATATATGTATACAAACATGTAAGGAAAATAATGAAATTTTCATGATTTTCTGGGTCCTGCCAACTAAATAAATTAAACATATTTATTTCAAAATGATCAAAAAAATATTGGCATGACGTCTCCTAATGTTTAAGTATACTTGTCCCTTGGAAAATTCTGCGGAAAATGTTCACCCAGATTTAGTGATTTTCTGAGTCCTGCCTTTAAAAAGTGATAATACTGAAATGCAATCAATACTTTTTCGGTACTCGGTAGGAAGGTTAAACGGTTCTAGTAAGACGGCAGGAGTCCTAAATTTGCAAGAAAATACGTGAAAAATTCCACGATTTTCTGAGTCATGCCATTTTGCATATGTTTCAAGAATCTTAATACAAGTCTATTTACAAAGACGCAGGATGGTTTTATAGTTATTTTGTATACAGGGTGGGGCATTAGTGTGACAAAGTCCAATTGCTCGTTTGTCGTAAGAGACACGAAAAAAAGTTATTTAGGTAAAACATGGGACACAAATATGACTATGATATAACGGTATTTTCTAATATACAGGGCTACCCCTATTGACAGGGTGACACAAATTTATGTTTTTTTAAATGGAATACCCTGTATATTTTTACATTTTTGGATTCTACTCGATGTTCTTTTTGTTCAAATATAGGGTTTTGTAATATTACACGAGGTAATTTAAAATATAATTACGTTTTTTTTTTTGTTAATTTTGTAGCAACATTCACACCCTGTACAATTTATGTTCAAACGATTTCTAATATAGTCTGCTATTGTCAATTATTAATAGTATACCGAAATGTTTAATTTTAGTGTACAGGGTTGGTTGAAACTCGGAATGAGTATTTTCTGAGTTTTCTTAAATGGGACACACCCTGTGACCCTGTCCCTGTATTTTAGTATTATAATAAAATCATATTTTATGGTACCTTTTTATTTGTTAAGCATTCTCCATATCATACTTATATATTATTTTCGGCAGTAAATTGATACAAACAGATTACACAGGTGGTTTTTGGGATTTCTGAACAAGAATGTGACATTAGAATCGATCTTCGGAGCACATAGTGCTCAGAGTGACTGACATACACGTCATCTTCTTGAATTTCGAGGCTTTATGACACTAAAGTGATGCAAGTAGATTACTCGAGGAGTTTTGGGTTGCTGAACATGAATACGCCATCAGAATCGACCTCCAAAAACCCTCTAAATTCGAGATCAGTCACTCTGGGCACCAGGTGCTCCGAGGGTAGGTTGTAATGTCATATTCGTGTTCGGCCATCCCAAAAACCCTCGAATAATCTGTTTGCTTTAATTTATTGCCGATAGCCCACGAAACTCCAGATGACGTGCCTTAGCAGTAACTCTGGGCACCAGGTGCATCGGAGGTCGGTTCTGATTGCGTATTCGTAACTCCAGAAACCTCCCAAATATCAAAATCGTGATACACTAATCGAAGAAACACAAATAAAATTTGTATAGTCGACAATGGAAAGTTATGATGAGGTCGTTGCTGTCGTGGCAACTCTTTTATTACTGTCTTATATTACTTTTATTACAAATCAAAGAAACGTGAAATATAAAACATGAAACGTGAAACATGAAACAAATAAATTGTGAAGAGTGAAACCGTTTCATGATATATACTAATCACAGAAACAATAAAAAGAAATTGTATAGTCAACAACGGAAAGTAATGATGACGAGGTTGTTGCTCTTGTGGCAACTTTTTATTACTGTCCAACATCATAACCATAGTACATATTTGGTTACAAACGAATTAAGTAATCATCTTGCCACTTTAAATCATTTTATAGAATGAGTATTCAAACATTTACATTGTTTTATTGTGGGTCCTGGTTTAAAGAAAACCGACATTTTCTTGTCATTGCCTATTCGAGTACTTACCTCTCCAAGTTGGAAGTGTACAGCTCTTCGTTCTACTTCACCGCACAAACCAATGCAATATTAAATTCTTGGTCGGAATTCATATTACGCACGTAATTAACTGTCCAAAACAATGAAACTGAAACCGAAAAGTACAACACGATCTATTTCATGCAACAGGTTTCACCAAGATAAAAATGTTTTATGTGCATGAATCACACTCGTTTTTTGTGTGTGCGGACTTCTATTTGTTTAGATGTGTTTTATTTTCATGAAACGTGTTTTACGTTTCATGTTTTACGTTTCGTGTTTCTTTGGTGTGCGGCTTCCCTAAGGGAGCTAAGATCTTTAAAGATGGCGCCTTGTAATTAGTTTTTTTATATCTCCAGAACGCTTCCATTTCGAAAGACAAAAACTGGTCCGCCTTTTTTTCTTCCAGATATAAATCGGTTCCATCAATTGCGAATCTCTAATACCGGCCATAGGAGTCCGTTTTGGGTGGGGCAACGGTTATTTTATAGCATAACTTTTTTGTCTTTCCCTTTTAGGCATTTTTAACACTAGATTATTAAATTGTGAGGTATTATAGTACTAAAAGGTACTCCTACTTTAAGTCGGTAGGATGCACCGTTTTCTGGAAAAGTCCATTTTAAAATTTTTCGTTTGTTGAATTTGAAAAAAAATTTAAAAAGAAATAAAAAAACGGTGTATTTGCCGACTTAAAGCAAGAGTAACTTTTAGTACTAGAATACCTCATAATTTAATACTCTACTGTCAAAAATGTCTAAAAATTTAAAGACTAATAAGATATGAGATAAAATGTCCGTTGATCTACCCAAGACGGACGCCTATGGCCAGTACTAGAAATTCACAATTGATCAAATCGATTCATCTCGAGAAGAGAAATAAACGTAGCAGTTTTCATTTTCTCAAATAGTATTTTTTTAATTTTATTTTAATTCAAAAACGAAAAATTTTTTATTTCTATTTTTTCCGTATCTAAAAACGGGCCCCTATGACCGGTACTAAAAATTGACAATGTATAATTGACCTCTGGAAGATAAATAGGTGGACCAGTTTTCGTTTTTCTAAATAAAAGCGTTCTGGAGCTATTTTAAAGAAACTAATTACAAGACGCCATCTTTAAAGAGCTCTAGCTTTCCATGGAAGCATTTTTGGACTAGGTGAATTGAGTTCAATTTTCTTAAAATTATCTGGGGAATCTCCAGTTTTCGTTTGTTAGTCGAGTTTCTGGATACCCTGTATAATATAATAGGTAGGTCAATTCCCTACTATAACCAATAAATTGTAAAAATTATTTATTTACTTTTATTGCGTTTACTTAGAAAAAAATATGATCTAACCACTTAAAATAAAGATGTTACAGTTTGCTATTAGATTTGAAAGGTGTGTAAAAATTCCGAGACATTATTCAGGAAAATAATATTTAATAGCGTACGATTGTTTTAATGATATAAAAATTAATTTTTATGTATTAAATATCTTTGCGGTTATCCTGCCACGTTGTAAACGGTTTTAAATTAAAAAACGGTTGTTTTTTAAGCATACTCGACATGGCATGACTCATAAAATTGTGGTGATATGAATTGGTTTGTATAACACCCTGAAATAATTTTACAGACTTACAATTTTATTTTTTTATACGAAATAACTATACAACCATCCTGCCTCTTTGTAAATAGATTTGTATTAACCTTCTTGAGATATGTGCGAAATGGCATGACTCAGAAAATCGTGTAACTTTCCACGAACATTCTTACATATTTTTTAACTGTGTATAGTAAAAAAGGTGTAACTAAACATCCTGCCATTTGGAATAATGTCTACTTAAATTATTTATTTTATAATTAAATTTATTTTATGACTCAGAAAATCACGGAACCAGGGTGAACATTTTCCACAGAATTTTCCAAGGGATAAGTGCAGTTAAACATTAGGTGACGTCATGCCAACATTTTTTTGGTCATTTTGAAATAAATATGTCTAATTTATTAAGTTGGCCGGACTCAGAAAATTGTGAAAATTTCATTATTTTCATTACATGTTTGTATATCTATATACTCCCTTAGTCCTTTTGCAACCCTCCTGCCCAAAAAATGTTCTTCATAAAATAGATAGTATCCTGTTATTCATCGACTCCGAAATTCATCGCAACTACCGATTTTTTTTCATGGAAAATCTAATTTTCACAGGACAATGTCACAAGAAACCCGTGAATTTTTCCACAAATTGTAAGTACCTTCTCTAACCTTCCAGTATTGCAAAGGACAGGACTTAGAAAATCGTGGTTGAACTTCTGTTAATATCTCCCGGTTTATTTAGACAGTCTAGACAGACCGCTCAAAATCAGAAAACACCTAACGAAAACAGCAGCAAAACAAAAACACGTAATAATATAATATAGGACACAGGGGATCCACAATATCAACCTTAAAATCCTCCGCACTTGGCCTGATATATCCGCTGGAAGAATACTGTGCACTGGTGTGGTTAAAGAGCTGCCATACCCGCCTGGTCGACACTTAACTAAACCGTGCTATGCGTATGATAACAGGCACAATTATGACCACCTCACCATGTGGCTACCCACCATTAGTAACATGGCTCCATCCAACCTACGTCGCGAACATGCACTGGTTAAAGAATACAACAAAATTATGAATAACCGTCAACTTCTAGTCTACGATGACCATTTCGATATTCTTGGAAACCATCTCCGATCCAGCTTACCAATTTTGATTTAAATTCCCGATGGAAATAAGAATGGGAAAGTAACATATATTTGCATTACCATAGTTTACTGGACATTACAGACAAATGAGTTGTAGTTGAATCCTGACAAATTACAAATAAAAATTAGAAAATAAAACGTGCTTAGATAAGTACAGACCTTTAGATCTACTTTTCCGACTTGCTGCTTGCTGCAATTTTGTATAATCGTTCGGAAATTGCCATAAATTTCCTCGTCGTGAACTAAATGTTTATAGCATGGGAATTCTTCAATCAACCTTCTCAGTGCTTTGTCATTGTACTTAATTAACGTGAGGCAATAAGATATGTTTATATGCTCATGATTGTCTTCTGTACACTGGAATTTCGTGCAGAACCTAGCGACTATGTTTTCCATATGTTTAGGGTTTTCCAACATATCGAACAGTACCCTGTTAACAATAAAACCGACATTAACATATGTACATAAAAAGATATACAACTTATATTTACTCACTTTAATGTGCTCTTCATTTCATCTTCGTCTATATTTAATTCTACAAAATGGGAAAATATATCTGGAAGGGCGTTGTATAGATTATTCTCTTTATGTGACAGCTTGAGGAAGAACGTCTTGCACATGGCGCGTAGATCTTCATCTTGGTTAGCTAGACAAGCGGCCATCTTTGGTATGTGGCTGTGTGCTCGAATCATATCGCTCAAAATAAGTTTTGATAATATGAAGAACGAGGAGCGACGAACTTCGGCAAGTGGATCGTTAAGGCTAACAAAAATATTTAGATATTACTGTATTTGCCATTTCATGCACTTATAAATGTGTACAATTCAACTAACATGGGTTGGTATATAAAGAAAACTAGTGTAATTATAAAATCTTATATTGGGCTATTAAAAAAATATACATACTTCATTTGGTATTGAACGGGAGTTAAAATTCAGATTATGTATGCAAAATGCTTACAAAGCGGACAAAATATCTATTCGATCGAATAACTTTGCACAAATTGGTATTATTGTGATATATCGCAGCTCAATGGTTACCCACCATTTACCAGTTTCCTGAATCAGTTGAGTTATGTTTTTCATATCCATACTGTGACTTGTCAAGTAGGTAGGGGAAAAACGTACTCACAAAAAAAGGTATTCTTTCTCAAGTATTCCAGATAAAATAAAACATTATACACCACAAAGTGGCGAAGAGGATATACAGTTTTTAAGGCTCCAATTTTCCAAGCAATTTTCTTTACATCATTTACCGGTAGTGACCTTAAAGGAAACAGGGCGGAGACACTATCGAGAATTTTCTTTGCGAAATTCAGACTGATCAGTTTTTAAAGCTAGTTTGGAAAATTATTTTATCGCTAACGGTATTCATGAACCCACAAATAGTGACAAAATGTGTACGATACTTTTAAATGATGGCGAGTATAAATTAATTTTCGACCTTGTTAGTCCAATAAGGCTAGAAGAACAAACGTACAAACAGTTAGCAAACTTCAAATCGGGGCAAAGTCTATTTGCTTCTTCTTTAAGTGTCGCCTCCCAATCGGAGGATGATGTCATCTATCTTTACCCTATCTACCGCTGCTATGAAGAGTTCTATGGAACTGCATTTAAGCCAGTCTTAAATTTATTTAATATTTTAACATCTTAATTAATTTAAACATTAAATTTTTCAACCATGGCACTCTCCTTCTTATACCTCTTCCTCCTCTTATCTTTCCCTGTATTATCGGTCTTAGCATTTCATGTCTCCATGCTATTCTAAGCATCCTTTTGTAATATCACATTTTCACAGCCCATTTTTGCAGCTCCATTTAAATTCTATGCTGCCTTGAAAAACTTCAATGAAACTCCAAGTAAAATGGTGTGCAGGTAGAAGAGGCTTGGAGTCTCATTGTTGAGTCACAGTTGGATGTGAGTTTTGTAGTGAACTAAAGGTATGTTCGCAATTTTTGAGAATATGGTCATCTGGCGCTGTGTGAGTGATAGGCCACAAAAACAACAAAAACAACTAATCGATACCCAACAAAATAAAAAGTAAACAATTAGATTTTTAACTACATAATTATTGATAAATAAATTCACAAAGTAATATAATCCTTAAAAATGGCCAGTGGTGGAGGTGGAGCAATTAAGAAGACGGGAGCGGCAAGAGTGGAGTATGAAAGTAGCAGCGAAGAGAACGGGAATAAGAGAAGTAGGGATGGGTACGATGCCGAAGAGTTATTTAGAAAAGGGAAGGAAAAAGGAATAAGGAACGAGGAGAACACCGACTAAGAGTGATAACCAAAATGAACAGATGATACACATGATGCAGGAAATTCTGTCAAGAAATGAAGATATGGTGATTGCAATAAAAAACTTGCGCAGAGAGCAACAAGAAACCTTGGATTGCGTCAGACAGCTGGGGAAAAAGAATAAGGAGTTAGAAAAACGACTCAATGAAGCAAATGACAGAATAGAACGAATTGAGAAAGATAAAAGAAAAAAGAATATAATAATTAAAGGCTTAACTTTCGATAGCAATGTTAACAGGTCTACTAAACAAAAACTAGAACAAGATTAAAAAGGGTTCAAGGCAGGTTTTGTTTATATTCGATTCAGAGTCGGACTACCATCTCCATATAGCAACTATCTCAGCATTTTTATGCATCATCAGTGAAGTTTATGCAGTCACAACTCTGAAGGGAATATAAACATTCTGCCTCTTTTAAGGCAAACCATCGCGATGCAATGAACCCACCTTTTGAGACGCAATTCAGCGACATCTCTCGTATTACGAGGAAAACAACGAAAAGCCCCAGATACAAAGTTTACTACTTTTTAAACAATTAGAATAATTGAAATAAAAATATAATAAACAATATTTTAAATCTAAGACTTTTCGCTAATAAACTGCTTTCTGGCTGCATCCCATATCTCCGGATTTTACAATATATAATCACGTAGAGACGACGAAAAGAAGTCCTTTTCCTAGACGAAGTGAAGGTAAATGCGTGGCCTAAGTGTCCTCTATTTGCTTTCTCCTATTTTCGTCGTCTCTACGTGATTATATATTGTAAAATCCGGAGATATGGGATGCAGCCAGAAAGCAGTTTATTAGCGAAAAGTCTTAGATTTAAAATATTGTTAATTATATTTTTATTTCAATTATTCTAATTGTTTAAAAAGTAGTAAACTTTGTATCTGGGGCTTTTCGTTGTTTTCCTCGTAATACGAGAGATGTCGCTGAATTGCGTCTCAAAAGGTGGGTTCATTGCATCGCGATGGTTTGCCTTAAAAGAGGCAGAATGTTTATATTCCCTTCAGAGTTGTGACTGCATAAACTTCACTGATGATGCATAAGGATGCTGAAATAGTTGCTATATGGAGATGGTAGTCCGACTCTGAATCGAATATAAACAAAACCTGCCTTGAACCCTTTTTAATCTTTTTCATTTTACTCAGTTTTTGAGTATTTAGAAACTGTCTTTCGGTCCTTTTCCTAGACGAAGAGAAGGTAAATGCGTGGCCTAAGTGTCCTCTATTTGCTTTCTCCTATTTTCGTCGTCTCTACGTGATTATATATTGTAAAATCCGGAGATATGGGATGCAGCCAGAAAGCAGTTTATTAGCGAAAAGTCTTAGATTTAAAATATTGTTTATTATATTTTTATTTCAATTATTCTAATTGTTTAAAAAGTAAAAACTAGAACAGTTTATTGAAGCAAATCTGCAACTAAAGGTTAAACTGAGGGAAGGAAGTAAAATTGGTGATAAATCATTTCTGGCAGAAATGGAAAATATGACGGATAAAATCTCGGTATTAAGGAACAAAAGTAAACTTAGAAACACAACAGGACAAGGAGTATATACAGGGTGTTTCATTGGGAAACGGAAATACTTTAATGGCGAATAGAGGTCACCGAGTCGGTTCTAGATATACTACATTTTTTGCCCTAACGACTTTCCTAACCAAGTTACAGGGTGTTTTATCGATTTTGCCCATTTCTTTCCTAAGCCATAACTTTAGAAGCACCCTGTATATTTTTTTGATATTTTGTACACATATGTCTCATTCAAATTATATTGAATTTTTTAAGAACTCTGACATTAAAAAGCAGATATTATTAACTTTTAGTTATAAATTATTAAAGTTAATGAATAAATACTCATTTTAAAAATAATCAATACTTATTTACCACATTGAAACGACCCAATTACTAATGACAAGAAAAATCCAAGTCCAGGTTAACAAAAAAATATAAAGTAATTGTGACCTTGAAACAACACCCTGTATATTGAAATTTTGAAAATTTGTTTGCGTATTTTAAAAGAGCATCAAAAACTGCGTTAAAATGTGCATGTCACATTTTTGCGCAGATAATTTAATTATGGCAATTTTGAAGTCATATTGATTAATTCTGTCAAGGTCACAAGAAGTTGCCAGAAAAATGAAGAACAATCCCAATGTAATTAGAAAATCGATTCGAAATCTTTGGCGGACATTTTGAGCAACTGTTATAGTTCAAATATTTTTAATTTATGTAAAATTGTTGAATTGTTTAAACGAATTTTTTTTTAATAGATATTATAGGTGTTTTTTTAATTAATTACTAAATCATTAAAATATCCCAATTCTCGCAAATCTAATTTTTAATGATGTGCATTGTGCATACAGCTAAAAATCCAGAGAATCCATGAAGCCAGCGTAGTAAATAAGTATTAAGTATTTTTAAAATAAGTATTGATTCATTAACATTAAATTATTAAAAGTTAATAATACGTACCTGGTTTTTAATCTCAGAGTTCTTTAAAATTTCAATATAATTTCAAAATTGATGTAATTAAATCAACGGCGAAAAAATTAAAATCAACCTTTAATCACAGTTTTTTATGCTCTTTTAAAATGCGCAGACAAATTTTCAAAATTTCAATATACAGGGTGTTGGTTCAAGGTCACAATTTCTTTATATTTTTGTTAATCCGGACCTGGATTTTTCTTGTCATTAGTAATTGGGTCGTTCCAATGTGGTAAATAAGTATTGATTATTTTTAAAATGAGTTTTTAGTCATTAACTTTAATAATTTATAACTAAAAGTTAATAATATCTGCTTTTTAATATCACAGTTCTTAAAAAATTCAATATAATTTCAAAATTAAAGTCATAAAATTGTCTGGCCGAAAAATTGAAGCGAACCATTAAACTTACTTTTTTGTGCACTTTTCAAATATTGTTTGGGAAAGTATGCAACGTATTTTAGTATTTTAGTTTATTAGTTTTTTATAGTTAGGCATATGACTACTTAATTATGTAATAGCAAATACCCTCTTAGTTTTCTTATAATAAATATATACATAGTTTAACTCCATTTTATATAATAGATTTCATAGTTAAATCCTTCTTTGTTACACCACTGGCTGTTCATAAATATTTTCTTGTTGAAAGAGAGAACGCACTCACTTTGACAAAAGGGGATCAAAGTTTGCTTGGCACATGTATCAGGCTAGAAAGTGTTTCAAGGAACCACATGTGTTTTCTTTACCCCGAAAGGGCGGTACCTGAACCTTGCCAAGGAACAAGGAAGACAAAACTCAAGTTTTCAACGAATTTACCAGTTGAACGAACTACATCGCTTTAGATTATAAAAGGGCGGCCGTCCACCACGCGTCGACCACGCGGAGATGGGGTCCACTAATGAAGACGCGATCCAACTACATTCATTTTAAAGGTAGGTGCGATATTTTCTCTAACATTGATACAATTTATGAACATATAGCCAGGTCAACCTTTTCACATTTGCGTACAAACACACACATTTATACATTTTTGCTATACTAAATGCACATATATATCTTATCTCTATAAATCTAAACAGTCCATTATCTCTACTACTTAACTAATTAACCCAGCGACCATTACTCATCAATCAGAAGACATTAGACGCTTCATTTTGGTTACTATCGAGCCAGGATTTTCATTTTAATTAATTAATATTTTTATTTCATCCTTTGTTTTACTTCATTAATATCTTAATATCAATTAAACGGTCCTTCGAAAAATCTATTCATATTTCAATTACATCTATTTAATTTACATAATTAAGTGTGTTCATACTGTTTAACAATTTTATTTGATTACATTACATAATATAATATTAATTTACATAATATTTGATTATATAAACATTTTGATTTTTCTATTATTATATTTATCATTCATTGTTTAATAATACAACATTGGTTATTATTTATTGTGGTATATGGTTTTAAGTGATTATTTTTTATTCAATCTGGTATTATACGCATACTTTTTCTTACACGTTCTTCTTCTTAAATTATTTGGATTCTATCTGTACCTGTTTCGTTATCCTTAGTGTACTTATCTATTTGTTGCTATTTCTGCTGTCTTGTATTATTGGTATAATATTATTATATTCGTTCTATTGGCAATAATATTATTACTCATTTGCGATTATTTGTGTCTCACATCAAATAGTATAATTTGTCTTATTCAATTCTAGAGCATTTATTCATTTTTCGTTGGTTTGCGTTGTTTAATTTTGACTGCATTGTCGCTTTACATACGTTCTTACTTCTTATCTCGCAATGTTGAGCAGAATAAACACCTCCAATTCTTCGCTCCAAGCAGCACACCCTAGATTGAAACAGACACTCACATTCAAGCAGCAAGTCAATATTTTTGAATTATTCGTAGACGGGCAGATAAATTCGAAACCATTTTTATTGAAATTTTCACACATCGCACCGCTTCATCTCAATTTAATTCATTCAGTTTTGTTCTACTCATTCTATTCGTACTCAATCATTTTCTCATTACTTCTACTTTCTACGTTCTTCGTAATCTCGTTAACTCTAGCCTTTGGTGCCACATATCACCCTAGGGTTACTATTCAAGGTGTTAAATAATGTTTCTTTTGTTTTGGTTTTCACAATTTTATATGCAGGTTCGTCTTTTGTTTGACTAAAAGGCCTTAAGATCATTTCGCGTTGGTTAAACAACATAATTTCTATGTAGACTGCTTGATTCCACCTTACTCATTCATTCATGCATTCATTCGTTTCACAGTAATGGTTGCAAATCATCGTCTCACACTTCTCTTCATTTTAACCAACCTGCAAATGAATTTCGCTTCTTAGTTAACCGCTTCTTCAAACATTATATCAAGTGAGAACCACAACTTTGTATTAGATGTCTCAAATAGCTCAGTTCAGTTAGCTCAGACTTTTCTAATAAACTCTTCTTCTTCATACAGCCACATCCTATAAGCAATCTTATAAGGTGCTGAATTGGTTCTTCTTCTGTTACATTCTGATCGAATTCTTTGCGAACCAAATCAACTTGTGGCCTTAGAAACGATTTTCGGTAATGTTCTATAGGAGCGAGTCCATATGGCTCTTTCAATTTCTTTTTTACTTCACATTTACACTTGCTTTTTTCACTTTGCTTCTACAAAGGTTTCAGAAAGTCGAAAACATATCTAAATCTGCAGTTTTGTCCCAGCACAATCAAGTTTATGAGGATATTCTCTAAGCTATTTATTTACTTTATTTACAATAGACAACACGAAGGTTTTTATGGTACTCTATAATTTCGACAACATAATTCTCCTTATTTTCTTTTCGATACATACTCACTTACTTTCCGGCATATAGTCGTTTTGTATGCTAGGAAACCCTTTCAGGAAATCTCATAGAGAAACATGTCGGGTCTAAGAATCATTTTAGTTCTTCCCTGCATATGACACCGTTTCCTGAATATGATTTTAAGATGTCCACTTACTTAGTTACTTAATTACTTATTTACACAGCTCCTTGCGCAGCTTTTTATACAACAAATTATTAAATTCGTTACTTACATCCAAAATTCGTTCTCGCTTCGACGTTCATCTACGTAATATGACGTTCGAGGTGTGTCTCTACATACCACTTTTATACTAGTCCTCAAAGGGCATTTCCTCTGTAACTTAATTTTCGATATTTTCATTACTTCTTCATCTACAACATAAATCAAAGGTATCGATAAATTAACGTTAACAAGGAATTTTGGAACTATTCGAGAGTTCTCTGGAGATCGGCTCCTTGTAAACCGCTCCAAGAATATTCTCCACGTGTCTGCATCAAGTCACGTCTTCATATCTTCTTACTTTACCAAACTCCAAGAGTTTTCATTTACTACAGAGAATATTCTCCACGTGTCTGCATCAAGTCACGTCTTCATGTTTTCTTACTTTACAAAACTCCAAGAGTTTTCGTTTATTACAGAGAATATTCTCCACGTGTCTGCATCAAGTCACGTTTTCATATTTTCTTACTTTACAAAACTCCAAGAGTTTTCGTTTACTACAGGATCACATTCTCCTACGCCGTCACTAACACTATCGCTATTTTCTACATTCATGACGGTTTGCTAGGAAGAGATTCTCTTTCATCTACTCGCTCTCTACAGTTAGAGCTTATTCAGCTTCTAAAGCTCGATGATTCGCAGCAAGCAACCATCTAAATCTACCCCGGGGTACTCAGCGACTTTGGTTCAGATAATTTGACACTTTTCTCTTTTCGTTTGCCAAGGAGGAATTCGTCCATTATCAAGGTACTTTCCTGGAATGGAGCCGTACGACTGACGTCTTTTCTTTTTTTTATCCTCTTGGCTTATTTCTCAGTGTCTTTTACTGGCCAAATATCTGCTACAACAATATTATCTATATTAACATGTCAGATTGTACTTGTATGTGCTAAATTTCTAGTGTCTTCTTTTACATGATCACCAATAGCAGGGTTGGAGCTCTTGGCACTCATAATGTCCATGTCACATTTTGTCAACGAGTTTTTCGTCCAATCTTCACGTTTGGTCAAATTTCACAATTGTTTACTTAGCTTAATTATTTTCTTGCCAATCATAAGCCACATACAAGGACTGATCTCATGTTTTTCTCGGCATTAAATGCCATCTCATCAAAACCTCGCAGCTTGTGTTAGTCGTGGTTGGTCACCGGCACAACTGTTACAGGTTTTCCCTACAATTGGCAGTTTTCTACCGTGGTCCACGTCGAAATATCACTTTATTATTACTTATCGGCTATCGTCGAACACTTTCTTTCTACTACCTACGACCCCTCGTAGAGCTTTCGACGCGGTTCTTCTTCTTTCTTTCGCATCCCACGGTTATCTGTCAATCAATAGAAATTTGTATAGGAAGAAATGGTCTTATTTTGACAATCAATTGGATCAGATATCTTTTTCGGTTAACGGCGTCCGACGCGCTTGTTCATCCATGTATGGCAACCTCAGACGTTCGGTGGTCAAAATACGCCCACAGCTTATCTGGCAATCAATATTTCGTCCTTACGGTATTATCCTGACAATCGATTGGATCAGATATCTTTTTCGGTTAACGGCGTCCGACGCGCTTGTTCATCCATGCATGGCAACCTCAGACGTTCGGTGGTCAAGGTATGCTTACGGAGTCATATTTCGTTTTCAGTGCATTCCTGTACTATACTACCTCTTTCATTACTTTTCTTTTATTACTATTCTTTTATTACTTTTACTATTCTAACTCTTTTACTATTTTTACTATTCTATATCTTTTACCATTTTTTTATTCTATCTCTTTACTACGTTATATTCTATCTCTTCATGTTCATCTTTATACTTATACTTCCAATCGTTCTTAAAAACATTCGTTTTTGGAGGGGGAGAATGTTTGGGAAAGTATGCAACGTATTTTAGTATTTTAGTTTATTAGTTTTTTATAGTTAGGCATATGACTACTTAATTATGTAATAGCAAATACCCTCTTAGTTTTCTTATAATAAATATATACATAGTTTAACTCCATTTTATATAATAGATTTCATAGTTAAATCCTTCTTTGTTACACCACTGGCTGTTCATAAATATTTTCTTGTTGAAAGAGAGAACGCACTCACTTTGACAAAAGGGGATCAAAGTTTGCTTGGCACATGTATCAGGCTAGAAAGTGTTTCAAGGAACCACATGTGTTTTCTTTACCCCGAAAGGGCGGTACCTGAACCTTGCCAAGGAACAAGGAAGACAAAACTCAAGTTTTCAACGAATTTACCAGTTGAACGAACTACATCGCTTTAGATTATAAAAGGGCGGCCGTCGACCACGCGGAGATGGGGTCCACTAATGAAGACGCGATCCAACTACATTCATTTTAAAGGTAGGTGCGATATTTTCTCTAACATTGATACAATTTATGAACATATAGCCAGGTCAACCTTTTCACATTTGCGTACAAACACACACATTTATACATTTTTGCTATACTAAATGCACATATATATCTTATCTCTATAAATCTAAACAGTCCATTATCTCTACTACTTAACTAATTAACCCAGCGACCATTACTCATCAATCAGAAGACATTAGACGCTTCAAATATGCAAAAAGATTTTCAAAATTTGAATATACAGGGTGTTGTTTTAAGGTCACAATTACTTTCTAATTTTTTGTTAATCCGGACCTGGATTTTTCTTATGGTTAGTATGTCAGTCAATTGGGTTTTGAATGAGACATATGTGTACCAAATATCAAACAAATATACAGAGTGGTTCTAAAGTTATGGCTTAGGAAATAAATTGGCAAAATCGGTAAAACACCCTGTAACTCGGTTATAAAAGCCGGCAGGGCAAAAAATGTTGTATATCTAGAATCGGCTTGGTGCCCTCTATTCACCGTTAAAGTATTTCCGTTTCCCAATGAAACACCCTGTACAGGGTGAGGCAAATAAAGGGCCTATTAGAAATATCTCGAGAACTAAAGGCAACAGAATCATGAAAATTTGAATAAAGGGGTTTTGAAGGATGATCTATTAAATGAAAATATTTTCATCTCTTTGCAACTTCCGGTTATACCGGAAGTTGCTTATAACTTCGTTTTTTTAAATGGGATTGGGTTTATTTTTACATTTTTGGATTCTCTTCGATATCTTCTTTCCTAGAATATGAGGTTTTGTAACAGGGTATTTTAAAAGATAATTACGTTTTTTTATTAATTTCGTAGCAAAATTAACACCCTGTAGAATTGTAGTAGTTTGACATCTAAAACTCTACTTACGTTCAAATGATTTTTAATATACTTTACTATTGTTAAGAATCATTAGTATAGCTAAATTTTTAATTTTAGTATACAGGGTTGGTCGAAACTCGGAATGAGTATTTTCTGAGTTTTCTTAAATATAACACCCTGTATTTCTGTATTGTAGTGAAATGATATTTTATAGTACTTTTTTATTTCTTAAGCATTCCCTATACCTAACTGCTTTAATTTGTGCTTAATTGTTAATCGCACCAACAATCTTAACTACGTAGGTATTTTGATAGCTAAACCATTATTGGTAATTTTAAGGACCAGTCTGGATTAATATGTATTTATTTCTGAAAAATTATTTGGGATTGAGTATTTTCACGGCCAACCTAATAAAATTTTACGTATTTTTTGTTGCAATTAATGTTTAGCTTGAATCACCAATAACTCACAAATTAAAGCAGTTAGGTATAGGGAATGCTTAAGAAATAAAAAAGTACTATAAAATATCATTTCACTACAATACAGAAATACAGGGTGTTATATTTAAGAAAACTCAGAAAATACTCATTCCGAGTTTCGACCAACCCTGTATACTAAAATTAAAAATTTTGCTATACTAATGATTCTTAACAATAGTAGAGTATATTAAAAATCATTTGAACGTAAGTAGAGTTTTAGATGTCAAACTACTACAATTCTACAGGGTGTGAATGTTGCTACGAAATTAATAAAAAAACGTAATTATCTTTTAAAATACCCTGTATAATATTACAAAACCTTATATTTTAAGAAAGAAGACATCGAAGAGAATCCAAAAATGTAAAAATATACAGGGTGTCCCATTTAAAAAAACGAAGTTATAAGCAACTTCCGGTATAACCGGAAGTTCCAAAGAGATGAAAATATTTTAATTTAATAGATCATCCTTCAAAACTCCTTTATTCAAATATTCATGATTCTGTTGCCTTTAGTTCTCGAGATATTTCTAATAGGCCAGTTATCTGCCTCACCCTATATAGAGTCTGACATGACAAAAATGGAAAGAGAGATACAGGCTATAATTAGGAAAATAGCGAAGGAGGAAAAAGATACGGATAACAAAAATAGGGTATATATATATATATATATATATATTTATATATATATATATATATATATATATATATATATATATATATATATATATATATATATATATATATATATATATATATATATATATATATGGGTGATTCGCCAAAATAGACGGCAGTTTCGAGGTAGAGAAATTTAACTTAAAACATGGTTTAGAATTAGTTCATTTTTAAATATTTTTTATAAAATGAGCTATTCAACTTAGCCATGATACCAGCAGAGATCATTTTTAAATATTTTCCGACAAACGGAAATGTTGTGACTTCGGAGTTGACTAAGTGTCCACGGTGTTGACGTAATTCTCTGTTAATTGAAATTTATGATCGTAACAATTAAATAAAAATTGGTATGTAATAAAACTATATAAAACACTTCCATTTTGATATAAACTACTAAAGAAAGCATGAAAAATAGGTAAAAAATCAATTGCGTCAGAGTTGATTTAGACCGGCCTTCGTGTTGACAAAACTTTCCAATATGTAGCCATGTCTTCTCCGTTAAACTTCAAAAATCTAAATCTGCTTTTGAACACAATCTTGGCATTTCCTTTCTATACATTCTTCTGTATTTTCTCCATTTTCTCCATGTCAACATAATGATTTGTTATCCGCTTCCACACAAGAGCTCCATGTTTTCACATAATGTGCCTACATAGATAGATGTCTCTTTTATCAACATTAGAGAAGACTACCCAAAATAGTATATTTTTACAGAAACAAGCATAGCTGCATAAAATATTACTTTCTTTCATAAAATCTTTATTTAACGATTTTGGGGGCTTTCGCCTTCATTTTTCCGTCGTACTCCAGTGTATACGAGCCATTTTCTATAAAAGGAAGATAATTACCAAACTGACCGAAACATCTTGAGAGCTTACCCAGTAACCCTTTTCCTATATCAGACTAAATTTAAGTTGTATTTTTTTAGTTTAAGAATGACCACTCACACACTTTCAACAACTCCGAGGCACGTTCGTCAACTCCGAGGCACGACTGTGCTTCGGTATTGATTGCTTCGGTGTTTATGATTTCATACATTTTTAATTCTACTTTCTACAAAATATTAAAAATAATTCTGCTTTATTCATCGTGTGTCAAAAAAAACTTTATAGCGCATACTTAGAAGTAAAACATATTAAAAAATTAGCAAAATTAAGCTTTTACGAAGGCTTCGGTGTTGACTGTATAAAAACATACGCTTAGCTTAAGACACCTTGAAAAATTTTCTATCGCTTAACGATATTCAGCCCTATTCTGTAACTTTTTACAAATCGAATAGAAATGACCAAGTCGAATCGTAATTACCCAAAATCGGAATGTTTGATATCTATCGCTTCATTTTTGTGTTTGGATTGGTATTCTGTAACTCATATCGTAATCGAAATCTCTGACTTCTATTTCACGCGGTTCTGAGGAGGCGGCAACCGCGCATTAACCAGTGTTCTGTGACCTGGTTGTTACTCGAAATATGACACCGTTGCCATCTCCTCAATGTTTTCATACTTTCTTCATACTATCCTCAAGTTTTGAAAAGTAAATAAAATATTAGTGTAAATACTGGATGCAAAAAGCTCCAAAGAGGATAAATGGTTTTAAATTAGAGTTAATTAAAATTGATATAAAAAAAAGATAAACTGATTAATAAAAAGATAAGTGAAAGTGAATATAAGAAGTATAAATGCTTTTAACGCTTGGTTTTATAATCAGTTAAAGTGAACTTTAAATTTTAAGTTGGTACCTTTATCAATGCAATTCATACGGGTAAATGTCAACTTTAAAGTGAACTTTAGTTAATGTTCACTTTAAGTTGATTATGAAACCGGGCGTTTTAAATCAAAGATATTTAAGTTGATGTTATTAATTCATAATTATTAATAAATTATTTAAAATTGATATTACTAATAATATGCAATCTTTAAGATACGACTCCAGCTGAAATAACTGCTAAACAACTTTTCCCAAAAATGGCATCTTTTCTATAATTTGTTCAGACTATGAGCGTTGACTGATACATATACAAGTAGGTATACTGGTATAATATACAAATATATATTATATATTTATCAATCAACGCATAAGAAGTCTATTGTATGCTATTCTCGTACATTATACCATTGATTGAAATTGTACAAGAAATAAAAGCGAAAACAGTATGGCAACACTGCGAGCGGCAAACATTCAGATGTCACATAGCAAATAAATAAGGTTAGGTCCTACAACATGTCTAAATTAAATATATAATTATCTAAACAAATAAAACCACAGACTAAAAAGAAGCAGCTAAAAAAAAGGTAGAAATACTATAAATAACAATAATAAATAATACTATAAATAAGTAGTAATCAATTATTTTATATATAAAATATAAACGTCAAAACAAAACAAAATGCGCTTGCGTCAACCACAATTCCGATAATCGAAATCTCATCTCGACAGGGTAAATCAGCCCTATTCTGTAACTTTTAACAAATCGAATAGAAATGACCAAGTCGAATCGTAATTACCCAAAATCGGAATGTTTGATATCTATCGCGTCATTTTTGTGTTTGGATTGGTATTCTGTAACTCATATCGTAATCGAAACCTCTGACTTCTATTTCACGCGGTTCTGAGGTGGTGGCAACCCCGCATTAACCAGAGAAATTATTGTTCTGTGACTGGATCTAAATTTAAAATTTGACACCGTTGCCATATCCTCAATGTTTTCATACTTCCTTCATACTATCCTCAAGTTTTGAAAAGTAAATAAAGTATTAGTGTAAATACTGGATGCAAAAAGCTCAAAAGAGGATAAATGGTTTTAAATTAAAGTTAATTAAAATTGATATAAAAAAAGATAAACTGATAAATAAAAAAGATAAGTGAAGATAAGAAGTATAAATGGTTTTAAATCAAAGATATTTAAATTGATGTTATTAATGCATTACTATTAATCTATAATTTAAAATCGATATTACTAATAATATGCAATCTCTAAGATTCGATTAGAGCTGAAATAACTGCTAAACAACTTTTCCCAAAAATGGCATCTTTTCTATAATTTGTTCAGACTATGAGCGTTGACTGATAAATATACAAGTATACTGGCATTGTTTAAGAAAGGAGTCTAGTTATACAATGATACTGGTATAATATATTTATCCATCAACGCATCAGAAGTCTATCGTATGCTATTCTTGTACATTATACCGTTGATTGAAATTGTACAAGAAATAACTAACAACATTATGGCAACACTGCGAGGGGCAAAGTTCATTCATGTGCCAAGCCAAATAGCAAAGCAAATAAATAAGGTTAGGTCCAAGGTCCAATTCATACTCGTACAACATGTCTAAATTAAATATATAATTACAAATAACACCACAGACTAAAAATTACGCAGCTAAAAAAGGTACAAACACTATAAATAATTATAAAATAAGTAGTAATCAATTATTTTTATATATAAAATATAAACGTCAAAACAAAACAAAATGCGCTTGCGTCAACCACAATTCCGATAATCGAAATCTCATTTCGACAGGATAAATGCTGTCGAAGTGATTTCTATTCACTATTACGATTGTAGAGATTCCGAAGTAGTTATAGAATACGGATTTGGACTATTTCTATTCGACTTGGCCACTTCTATTCGATTTTACTGACTTCTATCATCGAAATGAGTTACAGAATAGGCGTGATTATGTTCGTCCACTTTCTTCCACAATTTGGGTTAGACTGAAGCGTTCCTCTCTTGTCAAGCTGCCTGCCATACATTATAGTGCAGTTTGGCTTAAATTTTCATATATTTTCATGAGGCCTCGGTGTTGATGCACAAAGTTGGTTACAGTTTTTAGTAGTACATTTTTATGGTTTAATTTTAAAAATGAAAGTTATTAATTTGACAGTTTTAAATTACATTGGGTTTTTAATTAGTTATTGATAAAATAATCTGCACTTTTGTAATTTTTCAGTGTCTAATACTATAAAACAGATCAAAAAGCAAGGTGGGTTAGAGCCTCGGAGTTGATATTTTGACATTAAAATTGCATAAAATGCTTGTAAAAATACTTTTTTTTTAATTAATGTTAAGTGGCGTACATTCATCTATTGTATAACTTAACTTTGACAACACAATTTGAAACACAGTATGTAAAGGACTTAAGAAAAAAGCGAGTTACACAATATGCCGCTTATTTTGGCGAACCACCCATATATATATATATTAATTAAACGAAAAGATTTCTCTGGTATACAGAAGAAATCTTTTCCGTAGCGGACGCGAAAATGTAAATTTCAAAGTCTTCATAAAAGACGATGAACGACAAAAGACACCTCTTTGTGTCACAGATTTGTCTACAAAGACACGTTATTCGCTACACATTCGTCAATAACGGAGAAGAACCGTGATATGAAAGGAAACGGCAATTGCATTTTATTTCACTTCGACCACCACCGATATTCCACTTTACACCACCAGAATATCGGTGGTGGTCGAAGTGAAATATAATGCAATTGCCGTTTCCTTTCATATATATATATATATATATATATATATTGTTGTGATCTTGATTATTGATATGAGATAATATTTTTATATGTCATTTAATTTAATCAATGCATTAATAATAATCTAATTAATTTACCAGATCACATATCAATATGTTTTCAATCTCAGGGCTTTTTATAAAATTAATTACTTACATACGTGGCTTCTAAGTATTTCTTAATGGTTCCTAATCGGGATAGGAAAGAAAAGAGTAAAATAATAACACATATGGGTTACAATTGTAATCAAAATATTGTTTATTTTATTTAAATGGCAATCACTGCTTAATATTTGCTATATCTTATTTTTCTTAAACATAACATTTACACATGGGAATCTTATTTTCTTTTGATTTCCAATTGAAAGTTTTTATTAACATTTAACTATTATGATTTATTAGCAACAATTCTATTTAAGTTTGATGAAGCTTTTCTGATATTATTGATTATGTTTCTTCAATTTTAAATGTGGTATTTACTACGAAAAACCCATACATTCATGTCCAAACAAATGAGACTGACCTTTTTCTGGTGCACTGAGAATGTCTTCACACAAGACCCGTTTCCTGCTATCCTTGGCTGCAATCCAAACCTCGTCCTGGCTTCCAGTAATGTTCTCCTCTGAAACTAGCTCGTATAGCTCTCGTTTCCTGCTTCTGTCGTGATGCTGTGTTCTACCTTTTTCGAAACTGCAATCAGCTACCGGGAACTCTTGGCTCAAGGAGGTTCTTTTACTCTCAACCTGGCCTACCTCTCGTTCTACGATAGATACTCCACACTCACGGAACTACACCGGCTTTCTCACTCTCCGTACACTACCGTCTACTACTCGACTTCACTTCTCGACAGCTCAAAACATTCTGATCTCTATTTGTCATTCATTCCCCTACTTTCTAAATATCCCTTCCAGATTCACAAATCAAACTTCCACCACCAACTCTCATTCGCAGTATTCCTCAAAACCAATTTTTAAACTTTCTAAATATGCTTAATGGATTTCAAAGAAAATAGTTAATTCCCATTCTAAAATTACTTTCTACTATATACAAATTTTAATGACCTATTCTCTATTTCCACTTAGTCTTAATTAGCATCGGCTAATGACCGATCCTTCCGCGAACAACGATAATGACCTATTAACGATTTCACTTGAGTCTTATTTAATCACTTCTTAAAATTAAATATAACAATTTGTTGTATACAGGTTGTTCTAAATTTATATGCCCGTGGTTGAGAAAATTGAAAATATTTTATATTAAATTGAAATCTGTTTATAATTATCAAATTTTAATTTTCATATCACATAGAAATATAACAAATCCCCGCCTTGTATTCGATAAAATTTATCTGCATTTTTAAATAAATTTTCTCGAGGGCAAAACCAACTCCCTGTATATTTCCTTACTTTAATCTACGTCTTATACCCCTTCTTCTTGTATTACTCTAATTAGTCCCACCTGTAGAGTAATTGTTTCCTTATTTTCAGTGTCCTCATCCTGTGTTAGAGTGTCGGCTATTATGTTGTCTTTCCCTTTTTCCCATATCAATCTTCTGTCTTTTTCCTCAGATTTTTCACATACTTTTACCGTGTATTCTGCATCCTCGTTTTCATATGCCTCCTCTTCAAATGCCACTGTTTCGATCATATCTTTTTCGCTTTCATTTGTTAGCTTTATTTCTTCTTCTCCTGAGCTCATCTCTTCTTTTGAGGAATCCCAGTTTTCTTTTGCTTTTGATACTCTCAATTTTTCTTCTTCTGGGCTCAACTCTTCTTTTGAGGAGCCACAGGTTTCATTTTCTTTTGTCTTTTTCTGACTTTTTGTCCCTTTTCTTCTTTGTCCTTGCTTCGTTGCCAAATTCATTTCCACTGTTTGTTCTTTACCTGATTCGTCCGTATTTTGTTTCTCCTGTTCCTTGTCCTGTTCTTCTTCTTTTTCTTCTGTTAGATTCATCGTATTATTTTTAAAATCTATCACTACATGTTTTTCTGCCAATTCGTCAACTCCTACTATCATGTCATGTGACATGTTTGGCATTATTACACATTGTAGTGCATACATCTTCTTACCCATTCGTACCATTACTCGTATGCCTTCATTTATAGTTGCCAATGTCCGTTTGTTTGCGCCCACTAAATTTACCCTAGGTATTTTGTAAATTAAATTTGTTAAGTTAACTTCTTCTATTAGTTTTCTGTTGACCAATGTTATTTCAGATCCAGTGTCTATCATAATTTTAATTGGTTTCTCGTTGATAAATCCATCCACAAATTTTAAATTAACTCCATTTTTCTTTTCGTTGTTTCTTGCCAATTTAATAAACTCCTTGGGGTTACAAAAGATTCCTGTTTGATTTTTGGTTTTTAGTGAGCGCCGTCGTGAAAAAACGCCGGTTGCTCATCGTTGTTTATATTTTCGTCATAATGTCTCTCTCCGTCATATTCATCTGTCTGGGTATTATTTACTTCTCTTCTATTTTCTCTTGGTCTGTCGGATCTGTTTCGGTTTTCTCGATATCCCTGTTCATTTTGTCTACCATTATTTCTGTTTTCTTGATTTGAGCGTGTGATGTTTCTATTCTGGTATTCTCGATTTCTGTCCTCATTCCATTGCCTATTTCTTTGTTCATAATTTCCTCTTCCGTTGTCTCTATTTTCGTTTTCCCTTCTGGGATTAAAATCTCGTCTTGTATAGTCCCTCCTATTTTGATTTCTATCTCTGTAATCCTGTGTTTCTCGGGGCCTGTAATCTTCTCGCGACCTTCTTGATTTTCTTTCTCTTAAACGTGATTCTCTTATTTGTAGGAATTGGCATAAACTATCTATGTCTTTGTAGTTTTGCAATGTGATATGGTCTTCCAGCGTTTCTTCGAAATGTCTTGCAATCAGTTCGACTAATTGTTCCGATGAGTAATTATATTGTAAATGTTTTGCGTTATAGTAAATTTGTAATGCATATGTCCTTTCTGATATACCCATCCTATCATTGTATTTCCCATTTTGCAATTCCTTGTTAATTTCCAATTGTTGGACTTTTCCCCAGAAATAATTCAAAAATTTTTGTTCAAATTGTTGCCAACTGTCAAATTCTTCTTCTTTGCAATCGAACCATAGGCTTGCTTCATATTTTAGATGGTTTCTGATAGTTTCTTTTGCTGTTTCGAAATTTCCGATGTGCTGTATTTTCTTTTTCAGGCTATTTATGAACGGCACTGGGTGTAATCTTCTTACATCCCCGCCAAACCTTATCTTCACGTCATCTGTGCTATGTATAACCATTTCTCTTCTTTCTCCGACATTTTGTTGAGTATTGATTTCCGCAATCTTTCTTTCCACTTCTTCTATGTCTGCTTGAATAGCGTTTTGCAACTTGTTTTCCAAACTTTCCATTTCTTTTTTCTGGCAATTCGTTATCTCCTTTATTTTATTTTGAATTTTCATTTCTTGTTCTTTCATCTCGTTTTTCATTGTTGTCAAACATCCTTTTACTTCCTTTTCATACTTTCCTATGCGTTCCTCCATTTTCTTGTTGTTCTCTTCTATTGCTTGTTTCATTTTTTGTTGTGATTCATCCATTTTCTTTGATGTTTCTTCCATGGCTTGTTTCGTTTCACGTTGATTTTCATCCAGTTTTTGTTCCATTCTTTGTGACTGGAGTTGCATCATTTGTAATATTTTATCTATTCCTGATAATTCTTGCTGTTCTGATGCCATGATTGTCGTGTCTAAAATGTCTTCTTGGTCTGAATTATTCTCTTGATTTGAATGTTCTTTTTGTTTTTTGTTGTCTTTGCTTTGGCTTCTTGTCACAGACATTTGTTTTCAAGAAGTACTGTCCCCGCCAAATATGAAATTTTACTAGTATGTTACCAAGACGACTTTTTCTCACCCAAATATTATAAATTGTCAATAAATATATCAAATGTAATATCGTAAAAATAAAATATTAAATCAGTTATGTAAAATTTGTACCTAAAGAGATCTAAAATTTTATGTTATCAAATGTAAGTATCTCACTTTTTACCACAGGCATATAAATTTTCAAATACCGGCTTTACTCTTTCTATCCTTCAAATTTGCCACTAGAAATACTTTACAATGCCCTCCACGTTGGACGACAGTTGTTGTGATCTTGATTATTGATATGAGATAATATTTTTATATGTCATTTAATTTAATCAATGCATTAATAATAATCTAATTAATTTACCAGATCACATATCAATATGTTTTCAATCTCAGGGCTTTTTATAAAATTAATTACTTACATACGTGGCTTCTAAGTATTTCTTAATGGTTCCTAATCGGGATAGGAAAGAAAAGAGTAAAATAATAACACATATGGGTTACAATTGTAATCAAAATATTGTTTATTTTATTTAAATGGCAATCACTGCTTAATATTTGCTATATCTTATTTTTCTTAAACATAACATTTACACATGGGAATCTTATTTTCTTTTGATTTCCAATTGAAAGTTTTTATTAACATTTAACTATTATGATTTATTAGCAACAATTCTATTTAAGTTTGATGAAGCTTTTCTGATATTATTGATTATGTTTCTTCAATTTTAAATGTGGTATTTACTACGAAAAACCCATACATTCATGTCCAAACAAATGAGACTGACCTTTTTCTGGTGCACTGAGAATGTCTTCACACAAGACCCGTTTCCTGCTATCCTTGGCTGCAATCCAAACCTCGTCCTGGCTTCCAGTAATGTTCTCCTCTGAAACTAGCTCGTATAGCTCTCGTTTCCTGCTTCTGTCGTGATGCTGTGTTCTACCTTTTTCGAAACTGCAATCAGCTACCGGGAACTCTTGGCTCAAGGAGGTTCTTTTACTCTCAACCTGGCCTACCTCTCGTTCTACGATAGATACTCCACACTCACGGAACTACACCGGCTTTCTCACTCTCCGTACACTACCGTCTACTACTCGACTTCACTTCTCGACAGCTCAAAACATTCTGATCTCTATTTGTCATTCATTCCCCTACTTTCTAAATATCCCTTCCAGATTCACAAATCAAACTTCCACCACCAACTCTCATTCGCAGTATTCCTCAAAACCAATTTTTAAACTTTCTAAATATGCTTAATGGATTTCAAAGAAAATAGTTAATTCCCATTCTAAAATTACTTTCTACTATATACAAATTTTAATGACCTATTCTCTATTTCCACTTAGTCTTAATTAGCATCGGCTAATGACCGATCCTTCCGCGAACAACGATAATGACCTATTAACGATTTCACTTGAGTCTTATTTAATCACTTCTTAAAATTAAATATAACAATTTGTTGTATACAGGTTGTTCTAAATTTATATGCCCGTGGTTGAGAAAATTGAAAATATTTTATATTAAATTGAAATCTGTTTATAATTATCAAATTTTAATTTTCATATCACATAGAAATATAACAATATATATATATATATATATATATATATATATATATATATATATATATATATATATATTATTTTGATTCTACTTATTGATATCTACTTTGATTGGACTAGCTCAATTTAATAAATTTATCTCAGGGTTTTACATCATCCAATCGCAGAAATGCAAAACCAATACTCAGAAAAAACTCATGGAAAAATAAAAATAAAAAAAATAAAATATAACCGTATATTAAAGAAAAATTAATTATACCAAATAATTCAAACACAAATGTTTAATAATAGAATAAACTGTGAAAACAGACAATCTATGAATCTAGAAATGCTTGTGCAAAATAATGAAAAAAATTCTGAAAAATACCGCAAATTATTTTGAAATCAAAATTACCCAGTATGAATACAAATTAAATTATAACTAGTAAACAAAAGTCAATTTAAAAATCACGAAAAGGTTTCTGTGAAAGTTTATGTCAATTTAAAAATCACGAAAAAGTTTATGTCCCATTTCACTTGAGTCTCCACATAGAGGTCGATGCAATCAAAGAAAACCAAAAGTGTGGCAAACAAAGACTATTGACGGAGAGAACAATGTATTTTGGATACCTTAGTACAGCTGCTTTCACTTGACATTGAATTTTCTTTTGACTTCCAAAAATAACATTTTTACTTTGTGCTTTTTATATACGGGCACCTATAAGGCTTTTTAATTTACGAAGACCGACACTTGTTACTCATTCTTCAACAGTACCTTCTATTTCAGCTCTCTAAAACACACCGCCTCTCGTTCTTGTCTTGTCAAAAAGAAAAAACCAATTTTTTGACATCCTTCAATCTATCTCGTCCCTGCAGTTCCATTCGTCCAAACAAATATCCTTACTACGTCATATCAACGCCTCCAAACGCTTTTGCCGCTAATTGTTCTTAGAAACACTGTCTATTGAATGTAACTGCATTGTTAACATGATAAACGCATTTGTCCAAAATTCATAGAATTATTTTAACATTATGAATAAGAAAAACTTATATCTTACAATACAATACTGGGTGATTGAAATCGGTATCTATTTTACAGGGTGAATAAAAAAATTAAATATTAGAAAATAACTATTTTAACGTAATAAAAATTAGCATACAATTAGATAATTAGATTTTCTTCTTTTTCCTCTCTGCTTTTCTTTAACTATGACAACTTCCCCGACCTTGGGTATGAACAAAATTTTAGATAGAAAAAAAAATTCTTTTATACCCAAATTACTCAATCCTTTTGCTTTTATCCTATCTCCTATTTCTATACTTAGTATCTAAATTATTTACATGTTTCTACAAATTTTTATTCAAAATACCGGTATATATCGTTTATATTAAATATACCCCTAATATTGCCATTCTCTATGTACCCTATCCTATAGCTATTTACCCCATTTGCTGTTTGCACGACGTATGGACCTTCAAATACTGGCATCAATTTCGCACAAACACCGTTATTCAAATTGGACACTCTCAGTGCTCTCACCATTACTTTATCACCTTGTTGAAATGTAACAGATCTTCTTCGCCGTTGTCTTTGCTTTCTTTGGATGTATTTTTCTCCACTTCTTCTTAATCTTGTAGTTACTTTGTTTATTACATCTTCATATTCTCTTTCTGTTGGTTCTTCCCATGGTCTAGGTGGCATTCTTCCTTTCATCACATACATCGGAGATTCTTTGGTTATTGTGTTTGGAATAGAGTTTATGTATTCTTCTACTTCGTCCATCTTTCTATCCCATCCTGTATGTTGTCCATTAGATGCAATTCGTAAAAACTTTGTTACTTCCTGTATATATCTTTCCGATGGATTGTTCTGAGGATGTCTGATGCTTGTAAATACAGTGTCTATTCCTCTTTGTTGTAGCTCACCTGTAAATCTATCGTTTCTAAAATACGTAGCATTATCTAGCAGTATTTTCCTGGGTGTCCCAACTTCTTCTAAAAAATTGTCTATTTTTCGTAATATTTCATTTCCTTTTGTTGTTCGACAAGGGTATAATTTTACAAATTTCGAAAAAATATCCACCATCACCAAAATGTGCTTATTTCTACGGGGAGTTCTTATCAGTTCGCTCAACATATCGATGGCTACAAGATCTAATTTTTGGCCAGATGTTATATTCTTAGGTATGTTTTCATTTTTAAAGTTCCTCGATTTATATTTTTGGCAAACCTCGCATCTTTTCACAATGTCTTTTGCCAACTTATGATCTCCTTTGCAAATATAATTTTCTCGGAATACCAGAAAGCTTTTCCTACTTCCAATGTGTCCATTGTTTCGGTGTATATCAATCAATATTTTGTTAGCCAGTTCGTTTGTAATCATATACAGTTCTCTTTCCTCCGTTCTTTTTATATAAATTCCATTTTCTTGTATTGCTCTGTTTTTTTCCTGTTCTTCCAGATTCTCTTGGTCTCTCATGACCTCCTCTAATGAATAGATTCCGTCGTCGTCTCTTAGAATGTTCATTCCAACCTGAAATTCCATTTTTTCTTCTTTATTGAAGTATTCATCTCTGGTGAGAGCATCGGCGATGATATTATCTTTTCCTTTGATATATTTGAATTCAAAATCATATTCTTGTAGTAATAAAATACCGCGGTGTATTCTGTTGTTTACTACTCTATTCTTCATGATATTAACGAGAGCAGCGTGATCTGTTTCTATGGTGAACTTTGATCCCAATAGGTACAAACGTAGTTTATTCACGCAGAAAAGAATACTGGCAAATTCTAGCTCGGTCGCACTATATCGTCTTTCGTATGTTTTTGTTACTCTGGACACAAAGCATATTGGAACTTCTATTTCTTCTTGTATTTGGGATAACACCCCTGCAAACTTATTCATCGAAGCGTCTGTTCGTAAAATAAACGGTGCTGTGTATATCGGATGGTATATCTTACTTCCACTTGCAAATTCTGTCTTAAGATTTTGAAATGCTTCTTCCTGCTCTTTGCCCCATTTCAATCTTTCATTTTTCTTCAAAAGACCTATCAATGACAGTTCCTTTTGGCTGATGTTTGGGATGAGCTTCTTAAAATAGTTTATCATTCCCAAAAATCCTCTCAGTGTTTTTAAATTTGTTGGACGTGTGTATTCTTTTATGATCTTGACTCTCTCTTCGTCTCGGCTTATGCCTTGCCTGTCTAGTTTGAAACCTAAGTAAATCACCTCTTTTTGAAAGAACTTGCATTTTCCTATGTTTAATTTTAAACCTGCTTCATCTAGTTCTTTGAGAACTATCTTTATGTGATTCATATGGCTAGATATATCATGAGAATAAATCAACAAATCATCGATATAATGTAAAACAAAATCACCGTGTTTATTTAAAATCGTGTGCAATGCCCTTACCAAAGCCGCGCATGCACTTTGTAAACCAAATGGCACTACCCTAAACCTATATACCACTCCGTCGATAGAAAAAGCAGTGTAATCCCTACATTCATTTGCTAAAGGAATTAACCAGAAACTATGTTTTAAGTCCAATTTGGTAAAAAAACTAGATCCTGTGATTCTACCAAAAATTGAGTCTATATTCAACGGGGCCTCGTATTGGGGCACTGTACATGAATTCAAATTACGTGCATCTAAACAAATCCTTATGTCCCCATTACTTTTTTTAACAATGACTACTGGATTTATGTATTGTGAATCACATCTTTCAATTATTTTATCCCTCAACATGTTATCTATTTCTTGACCTACATCTTTTCTATATTTAAATGGAATAGGATATGTCTTCGAGCGGAAATTAGATAAGTTTTTCATTTTAATCGTGTGTTCGTATTTTGTCGCTGCTCTATTTTCTGTATTGATTAATCCCGTATGTCTTGCCAGTAATTTTTTTAATTCAGACGTCATTTCTTCTCCACAAACTATTGATGTCTCTTCTTCACTTTCGCAATTCCTTGTCGTTGTACACATATTGAACTCAAATTCTCTCTCTTCCTTCTCTGATTCTTCTTCTTCAAAAACTACAGCTTCTTCCTCATCCAATATTTCAACTTCCTTTTCCGTCATGTTTGTACCCACCTTTTGCGGCGCAGTACTGACATCTAAATTTCCTTCTTCCTCTTCTTTCTCTTCTTGTCCTAAAGTTGTGTCCACCTGTATCGGCGTCACACTTCTTTTTTTCCTATTTCTTCTCCTCCTCTTCTTCCCCTCTTTTCTTTCATCGGTGTCCATCGTTTGCGATGCCACACTTCTCATTTTCTTATATTCAGAATGTGTTGTCAAAACATCTACTTCATTTCCTGTGTCATCTTCTTGCACCTCTTTATTTTCATCTTTCTTGTCAGTTATTGATGTGCGTACCTTATTCGGCGCTGTACTGACTTCCTGCTCATCTTCTTTTTCCTTTAAACCTTCTTCCATTATGTCCTCTCCAAATTTTATATATTTGTTTGCAAAATTAATTTTCGTTCCATACTTATCCAATTCATCCACTCCAATGACAATATCATACTTCATGTCCTCAATTATAAAACAATTAATCAAATATTCTTTATTTTTAAATCTCAATGTCAAAACAATAGCCTCATTCGTAGTCGAAATCTTTTTTGAATTAGCACTCACTAACCTTATTCGAGAAATATTATACCTTTGAGAATCTAGTCCTAAATCCTTTATCAATTGTTTATTAACTAATGATACCTCTGAACCAGTGTCCAAAAGTATATCAACCTTTTTATTTTTAATATACCCCTGTACCATAACCAAATTATTACGCACGTATTCAATCTTTTTTCCCGCTAAAGTGATAAATTCCCTAGGGTGAGTATATATTCCTGAATTAAATTTTATCCCTGTTTTTAGTGAGTGCCCTCCTGAAAAGACGACCCTGCTCTATTGATTTCTACTTCCACATTGTCCATTTCTTGGTGTCCTTGTTCATTTTCTCCTTCTCTGGTGAAACTTAGGCTGTTTATTTCTCTGTTCTGTTCTCTTCCTTGTCCATTGTTGTTGTTATATTGGTTTCCTCTATTAAAATTTTCCCGACCTGCATTTGGCTGATATGGTTGATTGTTATAATTTCTCCCACTGTTTTGAAATCTATTTTGATGATATCCATTTCTATTCTGTTCATATCTATTTTGATTAAAATTGTTTTTATATCTTTGTCCCTCATTATCCCTATATCCATTGTATCGGTAAGGATTTTCATTACGAGACTGTCTGTAGTTGTTTGTGCGGTTTGTTTGGTTGTTCCCATTGTTTTCCGTTTGTCTACCGGTCCTTCTTTCTTTTCTTCGAGCCTCTCTTACAACTAAAAACTGGCATAAACTGTCCATGTCCCTATATCCTTGCAAGGTGACATAGTCTTCCATTGTATTGTCAAAATGTCTTGCTATCAATTCAACTAGCTGTTCTTCCGAATAATTATAATTTAAATATTGCCCACTGGCGTATACTTGCAATGCATATTTCTCTTCGGATATTCCTAGTTTCTCATCATATTTTCCATTTTGTAGTTCACTATTCACGACCATCTGTTTCTCTTTTCCCCAATAATATCTCAAAAATTTTCTTTCAAATTCTTCCCAATCTTGCAACTCATTTTGCTTACTCTCGAACCATAATGCTGCTCCACCCTTAAAATGAGTCCTTATCATATCCTTAGCCTCTTCAAACTCTTCATATCCTTGTTTTTTATTTTTAAGCATCCTAATAAACGGGACTGGGTGCTGTTTCTTTATATCCCCGCCAAATTGGACCTTATTTTCTGCTCCATTGTGTATAATTACTTGTCTTCTTTCTCCAGTATTATGTTGTGATTTTACTTCCAATAGTTTCTTATCCAATTTTTTAAATCTATCCTCTATTTCCTCGTCTCTATCTTCTACATGTTTCTCCAAATTCTGTAGTTTCTTGGTATGTTTTTCTAAATTTTGGCTAATTTCCTTTGTTTTCTGCTCTACTTCATGTTTCATCTGTTTTAAATACATTTGTACATCCTCTTTATGCTGTTCTAGTCTCTGCTCCATTTGTTTAAAACCTAGATCTTGTCGTTTACTGTTTTCATCTATACTTTTTTTTATTTTTCCTGCTTGTCTTCTACTGTTTTCTTCCTGTATCTGTAGCATTTGTAATATCCTATCCATTGTTGACATTTCTGTGGTACTCTCCTTGATTGTTGTTTCTGTAATACTAATTTCTTCGTCTACATTTTCTATTCCTTCCTCGCTATAACGTTCTTCTGTTTCCTTTTGTTTTTTGTTGAGTCTTGTCTCCATTTTCTTTCCTTTTTCTGGACTTAACAATGTGAACGTACAAACCAACCGAACTATTATCTTTGCCTATTTCACAAGAATGTTGATCAAATAAAAATATCTGGTTATGTAAAAAAACTGTTCCAAGATTATTCAAAGCGAAAAAGGTTTGAATAATAAAAATCAAAAATACTTTGTCTAAATTTGGCAGAGAGAAAAAAAAATTAGAAAAATCCTGTAAGAATTTATATATTTTCCAGTACACTTTGTCTGGGTATTGGTGTTTCTGCTTTTGCCTCACACGCTTGGGCGACAATATTATTTTGATTCTACTTATTGATATCTACTTTGATTGGACTAGCTCAATTTAATAAATTTATCTCAGGGTTTTACATCATCCAATCGCAGAAATGCAAAACCAATACTCAGAAAAAACTCATGGAAAAATAAAAATAAAAAAATAAAATATAACCGTATATTAAAGAAAAATTAATTATACCAAATAATTCAAACACAAATGTTTAATAATAGAATAAACTGTGAAAACAGACAATCTATGAATCTAGAAATGCTTGTGCAAAATAATGAAAAAAATTCTGAAAAATACCGCAAATTATTTTGAAATCAAAATTACCCAGTATGAATACAAATTAAATTATAACTAGTAAACAAAAGTCAATTTAAAAATCACGAAAAGGTTTCTGTGAAAGTTTATGTCAATTTAAAAATCACGAAAAAGTTTATGTCCCATTTCACTTGAGTCTCCACATAGAGGTCGATGCAATCAAAGAAAACCAAAAGTGTGGCAAACAAAGACTATTGACGGAGAGAACAATGTATTTTGGATACCTTAGTACAGCTGCCTGGTTTGGATACCTTTCACTTGACATTGAATTTTCTTTTGACTTCCAAAAATAACATTTTTACTTTGTGCTTTTTATATACGGGCACCTATAAGGCTTTTTAATTTACGAAGACCGACACTTGTTACTCATTCTTCAACAGTACCTTCTATTTCAGCTCTCTAAAACACACCGCCTCTCGTTCTTGTCTTGTCAAAAAGAAAAAACCAATTTTTTGACATCCTTCAATCTATCTCGTCCCTGCAGTTCCATTCGTCCAAACAAATATCCTTACTACGTCATATCAACGCCTCCAAACGCTTTTGCCGCTAATTGTTCTTAGAAACACTGTCTATTGAATGTAACTGCATTGTTAACATGATAAACGCATTTGTCCAAAATTCATAGAATTATTTTAACATTATGAATAAGAAAAACTTATATCTTACAATACAATACTGGGTAATTGAAATCGGTATCTATTTTACAGGGTGAATAAAAAAATTAAATATTAGAAAATAACTATTTTAACGTAATAAAAATTAGCATACAATTAGATAATTAGATTTTCTTCTTTTTCCTCTCTGCTTTTCTTTATCTATGACAATATATATATATATATATATATATATATATATATATATATATATATATATATATATATATATATATATATATATATATATATATATATATATTAATGGAAAAGATATGAAATGGGATAAGGATAATGGTAAACTGACAGAAAGCACAGATAACAGCCAGAGGACTCCCAAAAAACTAAAAAGGAATGCAGAGACGACTCCAATAATTATAACGACTAAAGCAACGGACAAGTACATGAGACTGGAAAATGATAATACGAAGTATAAACAAGATAACGAGGCAAAACAAAACCATAAGACAGAAAAGCCAAGAGATCAAAAGTTTGACTCCGCAGAGAATGATGAAAAAGGTAAAGAAATGGGTAAAGAAAAAAGAAGAGTGGAAAAAAAAGAACATAAGAATGGCAGCATGGAATGTACGCGGCAACTATGAGGAAGGAGCCATGAAGGAATTAGTAAAAGAAGTAGGAAGATATAAATTGGACATTGTAGCGGTACAAGAAACAAAACAATTGAGGTCAGAAATAACGAAATTAGAAAATGTGGTTTTTTTCAAAAGTGGGGGAGCAGATAGGATGTTGGGAACAGGTTTTATTATAAGAAAAGGTCTAAAAGAAAAGATTATGAGTTTTAATCCCATATCGGAGAGGATGTGTTATATATGACTAAAAGGGAAAAAAAGAAATATAAGCATTTTAAATGTACACGCCTCTACCGAAGAAAAAGATGAAGAAATAAAAGACATATATTACGAAAAAATATAGATGGAATATGAAAGGATACCGAAACATGACGTCAAAATTATAATGGGAGACCTAAATGCAAAAGTGGGGAAAGAGGCAATCTACAGAAATACAGTAGGAAAGCATAGCAAACACGACGAGTCAAATGACAACGGACAGAGACTGATAAGTTTTGCAATGGAAAAAAATATCGTGGTAAGAAGTACACAGCTACAGCGGAAAGAGATACATAAGGGTACGTGGACATCTCCAGACGGAAAAACCGTTAATGAAATTGATCATGTAATGATAGAAAAACGACATGCGGAATTTATTACAAATGTCAGAAGTATGAGAGGAGCAGACTGCAGTTCAGACCATTTTTTAGTAAAAATTGAATGAAGTAGAAGAAAAAATACTTGTGAAGAATGATGCAAAAAGAACAAAATTATACGAAGTAACTGAACTGAAAAAATTAACAACCAGGCAAAAGTATCAAGAAGAAATAGAAAAATTGTTTTTGGAAACAGATAATGAAGCCACATGTGTAGAAGAAAGATGGGAACAAGTAAAGCACGTTACAAAAGAAGTAAGCAGAAAATTGATACCCAGAATTAGAAAGCAGACAAGAACTAAGGAGTGGTTTGATAGGGAGTGTGTAGAGCTGTCAGAAGAGAAGAAAAAGTTAAGGATACGTATGTTGGCCAATCCTAACGACAAAAACAGAGAAGAGTATAACCACGTACGAAAACAGTTAAAGAAAAGTTGCAGGAAGAAAAAGAGAGAATTCAATAAAAAAAAGTTGCACGAGATAGAAGAAAATTTTAAAAACAACGAAATAAGATCATTTTATCAAGAGGTAAATAAAGTAGAAAAAGGTTACCAAAGAAAAACAAGCTACATAAAGACCATAGAAGGAGAGCTAGTAAGTGAGCCGGAAAAAGTTATGAAAGAATGGAAAATGTATTTCGAAACTTTACTAAACAGTGATGATGAAGATCAGGGAGAGGACGAAGGCAGAAAGACGAAGTGCAAAGAGTTGTAAGCAAATTGAAAAACAATAAAAGTCCAGGTCAAAATGAAATAAGTGCAGAAATACTGAAAGCAGGGGGAAGAAAACTACTGGAAAAGGTGTATCAACTGATAGAACTTATATGGATAGAAGAAAAGATGCATGAAGAGTGGGCCAGAGCCTGGATAATTCCATTACATAAAAAAAGGGGGATGCAACGATGGTGCAAAATTACGGGGGTATTGCTCTGCTGGACGTGTGCTAAAAGATATTTTCTAGGATTGTGAGAGAAAGATTAGAGGTATACGCAGAGAAACTAATAGGAGAATACCAAGCAGGCTTTAGAAAAAATAGATCGACGACAGAGCAAATATTTAACATAAAAGAAATCCAAACAACCTGCTACGAACATAAGATGGTTTTATATGCACTATTCATAGATTTTAAACAGGCCTATGACAAAATTAAATGCTAAATGAAAATACCAGAAAAACTAATCAAGCTAATAAGAATTACCTTAAATATGACATCTAACGAAATAGTGTGGAACAGTCACAAATCAAAAGAGTTTGTAGTCAAAAAAGGACTTAGACAAGGTAACCCTCTATCAACTGTGTTATTTAATCTAGTTTTGGAAACAATTGTAAGGAACAGCAGAATAGAAACACAAGAAACGATCTACCGTAACGAGCATCAATGCATGGCCTACGCCGACGACCTTACACTGCTAGCAAAAGAGTATAAATTTAAACGAGTAAAGCACTTTACATATCTAGGTGTCATAATAGATGAAAAAGGACACGAGCAAAATGAACTAAAGCACAGGATAGCTAAAGGTAACTGAAAGGTCGGCAATTTAAAAAAATTATCAAAGTAAAATTACGTATCAAGAAAGACGAAAATCAGAATATACCAAACTGTAATAAGAGCAACAGTCACCTACGGATGTGAGACATGGGTACTAAACAACACAGAAGAAGAAATGATTAGAGAGGTGGGAACGCAAGGTACTGATGACTATTTTCGGGGGAAAAATACGGCAGACGGTTGGCAAAGAAGAACTAATCAAGAATTAAGGATGCTTTACAAGGAACCAAGTATAACAAAATACACAAAGGCACAAAGAATCAAGTGGGCAGGTCATGTCGAGAGGATGGATAGGTAGAGTAGAGTAGAGTAGAAATATGCTTTATTGTCACTGAAAATTTTTACAATTTTATGGACAAAGCTTACATACAGTCCAAAGAAAACATAATATCAATAACAAATAACAACTACAATTTAGTAGTCCTGTCGCCAGGGGGGGGGGGGTAGGGGGGTACAACGGCCTCCTGTATTCAGATGGACTTACCCAAGTTTTTTTTATGTATTTTGACCCGTAGAACACGAATTTTTTGGGTAACAGTTGATCCGGATGTCGATAAGATTGTTATAAACAAAGAAGTTGAGGAATTACATAACAGCGATTTCTCGCAAAACAAAACATGTTTTTGTATTTTTTGGGCCATTCTAACCAAAAAGTGTTCCTACAAATTTTTTCGTAGGATGCATAGTTTTCGAGATAAACGCGGTGGAACTTTCAAAAAATCGAAAAATTGCAATTTTTGTATCCGAATAACTTTTGATTAAAAAATAAAATAGCAATTCTGCTTACCGCATTTGAAAGTTCAAGTCAAAGTATATCGGTTTTAGTTATTTGCATTGCTAAAAATTTATTATTTTATTGTTAAACAAAAGTATAAACACCTAGTGCTGGAGTGATGTTTTCAATGATTTCTCATTTAAAATCGAACGAGTAGGTAGAGTAGGTATAAGTGCAAGCGAGGCTATTTTTACGTAGCATGCATGTAAACGCATGTATTAGGCACGGGAAACACTATGTGTTTATAGCTTTTTTAGCAATAAACACATAAATTTTTAGCAATGTATATATTCGAAACCGATAGAATTTGACTTGAACTTTCAAATGCGGTAAGCAGAATTGCTATTTTATTTTTTAATTAAAAGTTATTCGGGTTCAAAAATTGCAATTTTTCGATTTTTTGAAAGTTCAACCGCGTTTATCTCGAAAACTGTGCATCCTACGAAAAAACTTGTAGAAACATTTTTTGGTTAGAATGGCCCAAAAAATACAAAAACATGTTTTGTTTTGCGAGAAATCGCTGTTATGTAATTCCTCAACTTCTTTGTTTATAACAATCTTATCGACATCCGGATCAACTGTTACCCAAAAAATTCGTGTTCTACGGGCCAAAATACATAGTAAAAACTTGGGTAAGTCCATCTGAATACAGGAGGCCGTTGTACCCCCCCTGGCGACAGGACTATAGGTCAAGAATGCCAAAGAAGATACTGTTAAGAAGACCAGTTGGGACAAGGAGACGAGGTAGACCAAGAAAAAGATGGCACGAAAAGTTTCAAGAAGATATAGGATCGATGGAAATTACTGACTGGAAAGAGAAAGCAAAAAATAGGATACAGTGGAGAAACATAGTGCAGCAATTTTTACATAGACATTAAATCAAATTATATAATATATATAAGACATATATTTATAAGACATATTATATAAAATAAATAAATAAATGGCAACGTCTAAAATGGTAACGCAAGAGTTGTATGAAACCAAAACCATAATAAAACGAGTATCTTTATTTTAGGGTCTTTGTTAACAAATGTCTACGAAGAATTGTGCGTATTTTCTGGCCAAACACCATCAGAAACGAAGATCTGCTACACCTGACCCAACAAAATAGGGTAGAAAATGAAATAAAATCCAGAAAGTGGGGGATGGATAGGTCACGCACTCCGAAAAGATAGTTCCAGTATTGCAAAAACTGACCTAGAGTGGAATCCCCAAGGAAAAAGAAAAAGAGGTCGCCCAGCACAAACTTGGAGAAGATCCATCATGGACGAGATAAGAAGTCAAGAAAAGTCTTGGAATGAGGTGAAGGCCCTAGCGCAAAATAGAACCCGATGGCGCGTTGTCACTGAAGCTCTATGCTCCACTTAGGAGTTCAAGAACATTATATATTATTTGGGAAGTGTGTTAAGCTGCGTGCGTTATATATTGCCAGGAGCATGGTATTAGCTTTTAGTTAGCAGATAGTACTCTTGGCTTTTAGTTAGTTTCACCGGTGCCAGTCACCGGAGCGAGCGGACGTGCAGCGGAGCGGAAGAGCAGCAGAGAGAAAGCCGACGGAGTGGGAGTGGCTAGATAGCTGAACTTCTTAGTTCAGCCGTGAATATAAGCACGGTAGCAATCGAGCGCTTCTTACTCTCCGAGGCTAGAAGCAGAGGCAAAGGCTAATCTTCTGGATGTGGTGAACTTAGGGAATTTGTTTAATCGAATTTTCTGAGACGCTACATCTAAGGATTAGCTAGCAGAAAAAGCTAAACGGGTTCGTTTTTCGCGAGCCCGTTCGGGGTTCCTACTGTGCCTCCGATTGGGTATCAACACTGCAAGGTGTAGTATTTTTGAAATCTACATCGGGCAGCCCCGGTCCCAGGGTCAGTAGGACGAAAAAATCAACAGGAACCCTCACCCAGTTCTGTCTGGGTGAGTGATTTCAGCCGCGATTGGTCCAGGGAAGCCGACCCTGAAACCGTGCTGGCAATGGGCCAGACGGCTGGAAAAAAGGCTCTTCACGATTAGGACAGTTCGCCTCCCGACGATTGATCGAGCTAGGTCTCGATCACCCCGTCCTATGGCGACTCCGCTACCCTATGACGATTCACGTAAAGTGGATCGTAACCTTTTCCAGGAGCTACGGAACGAAGAGACAGACGGTTACTCGACGGTAGACGAGAAACCGCCAAAAAGTAAGGACAGACGAGAGAAAGACGGAGGGGAATTTAAATTCCCTAAAGGCAGGAAGAAGAAAGGGAAGACGAGAAGAAAAAGCCCGAAGAAAAAGGCGACGAGAAAGCAGAGACGGATGAAGAAAATCCGAAAGACGAGGCCATGGAAGAAGAAGTAGGCGAAGAAATCCCCAACGAGGCGGAGAGGAAAACGACAAAAAGGCCTAGAGTTACAAACACCGTAAGTGACAACGAAAAAAGTGCAGCAGAAGAGAAAATAGCAACCCTAAAAAAGTGGCTACAACAAAAGGACGAAGAAATAGCCCGCCTGACACCTGAAGGACACGATAGTCAAGTCCCCCAAACAGGTAGTGGACCGCATAGACGACCGGTTCAACGAGCTGATGGCCCAAAACGCGAAGACTCAGACGCCCAAAGTCCAAAAGCCAGCGGAAAACAAAAACCAACAACAGGTGAAATCTGTGGAGAATGCTCTCAGATCGAAGCTTCCGACGCCACAAACCGTAGTAAAACAGAAGACAGCGGTAGAAAAAAGGCCCGAAAAGCCACCGACGAAGCCACATCCACAGCCTAAGAAAAATAAGGAGGACTTCCCACCACTGCCTCAAGACGAGACAACATCGTGGGAACAGAAGGCAGAAAACGCCATGAAGGCCCATTCTCCCCCAATAGCGGACATGTTCAGCCTGCCAAAAGGAACCGTACAACCGATCCACAAACCGACTGCTACGAAAGCAAACGAGAAGATCCAGTCCCCAGCGACGAACACAGATGAGGGTGCGTGTGCCTTCTTCTTCTTCATGTACCATGTCCTTTCAGAACGTTGGTTACCATCACAGTTATCCTAATTTTATTCACTGCCAACCTAAATACCATGCTTGTATCAACACCATACCAATCTCGCAAGTTCTTCAACCATGAGGTTCTTCTTCGTCCTGGACTGCGTTTGCCTATTTTTCCTTGCATGATATTTTGTAGCAACCTATATTTGGGACCTCTCATTACATGTCAGAAATACTCCAGCTTTCTCTGCTTGATGCTTTTTATGATCTCAGTAGTCTTGCTTAGACGTTCTAGTATTGTGGAGTTTCGAATCTTCTCCACCCAGGAAACTTTTAAAATTCTTCTATAGCACCACATTTCGAAAGCCTCACGGCGATTTAGATCGATTTTATTCACAGTCCAGGACTCGACACCGTAAAGTAAGACCGAGAACACGTAGCAGCGATCCTCAATGCCAATTTTGGGTCTCTGTTACATAACACCTTGGACATCCTTCTAAAAGCGGCTCTAGCCTGCTCTATCCTAGATCTAATTTCGCCGTGACCTTCTGCGTTACAATTTAATTGCTGTCCAAGGTAAACGATTTTATCAACTTGCTCAAGTTTGGTATTATTTACATATATAGACAGTTTTATGTGCTGTTGTTTACTTATTACGAGTATTTTGGTTTTCGGTATGTTCAGATCCAAACCTGCCTCCCTACAACTCTCAACGACACTATCAAATAGTGTTTGCAGATCTTCTTGAGTAGAAGCTAGGAGTACTGTATCGTCCGCATATCGCAAACTGACTTCACCGCTCACAAGTATTCCTTCTTGTTTTTCAGGAAAATTCTTTCGGAGTAAAAGTTGAAAAGCAGGGGTAACAAGAGGCATCCCTGCCGTACTCCTCTTTTAATATTAAGAGCCTGTGATTCCACACCATCTAATAAAACTGATGTTGTTTGATTCCAATATAAATTTGCAATTATTCGAACATCTCTGCCGTCCAAGCCAATGTCTTTTAGAGCTTCGATCAATATAGAGCGCTTAACACGATCAAATGCCTTTTGGAAGTCAATAAAACAACAGTATATGTCTACAAATATATCTCGACATATTTGAGCAAGTACGTTCATTCCAAACAGTGCGTCTCTCGTTCCAAACCCGTTACGAAAACCAAACTGTGTGTCATCCAGGTATTCCTCGCATTTATTGTAGATACGACCATGTATTACCTTCAGAAAAATTTTCAATAAATGGTTTAACAAACTGATGCTTCTATAATCAGCACAGGTTTTTGCTGTTGTCTTCTTAGGTAGAGCTATAAACAGTGAATTAGACCAACCATTAGGTAGTTGTTCGCTGGTATAAATGGTATTGAAAAACGAAGTTATAGCCTCTAAAACATTGCGTATTATATAAGCTTGTATATTTCAGTTGGAATTTCATCAGGACCAGTCGCTCTGCCATCTTTTGATGATTTTATGGCTTTTATTACCTCAGAGCGTGTTATTAGGGGTCCGTCGCAGTTAGTAATATCGGGAGGTGAACTACTCATATCGTCTTCGAATAGGTTCGTAACGTAATTTTCCCATTCTTTAAGTTTGTCCTCTACTTCAAATATTACTGTACCATGTTCATCCTGTAGCAATGCAGTTTGTTTCTTATTGAAGATACCAGCCGCTTCTTTCACTTTTTTGTACATGTTAAACGTGTCGTATCTGTTTCCAAGTTCTTCAATGTCATGACACTGTTTGGCTAGATGTTGACTCTGCTTCTCGTATTTTACGTCGAATTTCTTTTTGTATGGTGTTTCGTTGTTTTTCGTTGTTTTCGTTGTTTTGTTTTTCGTAAAGTGTTGCGTTGTTTTTCGCCAGTCGCCGTTGTTCCATCAAATCCAATATGTCTTCTGTCATCCAAGTCATCCAAGCCTGCTTTTTTAGCTTTGACCTGCCTTGTAAATTTCTCACACAGATTTCTTTTACTGTTGGTACGATTTTGTGTAAGCCCTTATCGACATTCTCACCGATATTTTCCCAAATTAAATTTTCGTTCAGTTGTCTTTGAACTGATTCCTTAACTTTCTCGTCTTGTAATTGGGCGTGTGTCTTGACACATCCAAACCATCCAGAGTCAGAAAACATGGAAACAAACGACGACGAAAACACCGTGTTGCCCGAACAACAGACAGCACCACACCGAAAGCCGCCTCTAATTAAATTACAGAGCGTGAGCGAGACGGGGGCTATCCTGACCTAAGCTCAAAAACAACAAGTGTACACAGTAAACAGGATCTCAAGAAGTGGTAGAGAGACTCTCATCCAGGCGAAAAGCCCGGAGGATTACAGGAAAATGATCAGGATAATAGATGAATACGCAAAGACGTATAAAGATAAAGGGCTACAATGGATAGCCTTCCCATTGGAAGAGGACCTAAAACCCAGAGTGGTTTTAAGAGAATTGCCCACGAATACCCACAAAAGGCAATCATAGAAGAGATGCGAGACCAGCACCGAATAGTCTGTCACTCTGCAGTGAACATGAATCCAGAGCCGGCCCCAGAAGAAGTCTTCCGATGTTTATCCTGACTCTGGATCATAAGGAGTCGAAAAGGCAAAGCAAATCTCAAATCTGTGCCACATGAAGGTAACGGTAGAGTATTTCAGAGCTACCACCATTCCCAGAACGCGTGCCACAAGGACCCAAAGTGTGTGAAATGCGGCGGGGATCACCCCACGAAATAGTGCAAAAGACGGAGAGCAGAGAAGGCAACATGTGCAAACTGCAATGGAAGCCACCCCGCAAACTACCGAGGATGCCCAAGATGCCCAACCTGGGGAAGACCACCACAACAGAGGCCACAACAAAGACAACAAACCAACAGAGGACAGCAGGCAACCGGGGTATCCTACGCCCAAGCTACGAAAGTCCAACAACCAGGGAACACCATAGTGATCTCCCAAGAATATCAAGACGGCCTAGTCAAGCTAGTAAACGATCTAGTGACTAAGGTTGTCCACGAGGTGATCCAAGGCACCAGGCTGGCGCTGAACTAATGGAGGCAGACAGGGGATACTTGAGGATAGGCTCCTGGAATCCGGGCGGTATATCAACGAATCAAAATATCATGGATGAGCTCGCAAACAGATACGAGATGGACATCGTAGCAATACAGGAAACAAAACTTATCAACAATTTCAACCTAAAGTTTCCTGGGTACGATGTATATACGAACGACCTCACAAGAAGATCAGGGGGAACGACCATCCTAGTTAACAAGGGAATTAAACACACAAGATTTACAACTCCACGACTTGTAAACATGGAAGCGACTACAATAGAAGTGAAAATGAGGCAAAATAAGGAGCCAAAGAGCCGCATGCGGCTCCGGAGCCGCACTTTGCCGACCACTGGCCTAGGACTACAAGCAGAATTACTCACCCTAAACGAAGGAACATCGGACCACAACCCCATTCTACTGGAGTTAGGAACATGGGAAGAAACAGACCCACCGAAAAGAGTTAAAAAGAAAATAAAGTGGACAATTTATAAAAGACTAGTGAGTGAAGGAATAAATATAGTGCCAGTTATAGAAAACCCACAACAAATATAAGAAAAGTCCTAGAATTAGAAAACATCATCCAAGAAGTAATCAGAAACAGCACAACAGAAGAAGTCGAGATGACTTGATAAGGAAAAAAAATAGAGCGAAGCAAATAGCCAGAAGAACAAGAGACCGAGTAGACAGAACCTGGGCAAATATACTAAACAGAGAGGTAAAAACGGCTCTTCGACAACACCGCAGTGAAAAATGGGACAACTACGTACAAGAGATGGAAGAATTAGACACAAACATGAAAAACGTTTGGAAGCTCCAAAAAATAATAAGAAGCGACAGGAAACCCATCCCCCACTACATGGAGAAAACGGTATGGTATACACTATAGAAGAAAAAGCAGAGGTGATGAGGTCCACCCTCGAAAGAGAATGCACGCTAAACTACCACCCAGACGAGGACGTAGATTTCATGGAAGAAGTCGAAGAGCAACAAGAAAGACCAGAGGACCCAGAAGACATCATCCCCCCCAATATCACCGGAGGAAATAAACGAACATATTAAAAATAGTTCACCAAGAAAACCACCTGGTCTAGTTCAAATGAAGGAATAGAGCTCTGAAATACTTACCAATAAGAGCTATAGTATATTTAACAAATATAGTAAATACGATACTAAGATACAGGATATTCCCAAACAGGTGGAAGGAGGCCCATGTCATCATGATTCCAAAACCTGGCAAGAACCACAGATTACCGCAGAACTACAGGCCAATTAGCTTATTACCAGCAATCAGCAAGATCGTAGAAAGAATAATACTCAGCAGACTGCAAGCAGAAACGAACAGATTAGAAATAATCCCATAAGCTCAATTCAGTTTTAGAGCAGAGCACTCCAGCGAGCTACAAGTACTCAGACTAACCGAGTACATAGCAGCTGGATTCAATGACAGACAGTACACTGGAGCAGCTTTTCTGGACGTGAGCAAATCTTTCGACAGAGTATGGCATAAATGACTCATTTACAAAATGCGAGGTTACGGTTTCAGGGTTCGGTTAGGACAAGTCCTGTCCGAGCTTGGCAACCCGGAAGCTGGAGTGCCACAGGGAGCAGTCCTGTCACCACTGCTGTACACAATATACACCGCCGACGTACCAAGAACACCAGGAATCCTACTGAGTCTTTATGCCGACGACACAGCGATAGCGGCCAAACACCGAAATGTAGACATAGCAGTGACCAACCTACAAACAGCGTTAAAAGACATAGAGGAATGGAGCATAAAATGGAAGATAGACATCAACTCCGAGAAAACTCAAGCGGTGTTATACAAGAAAGGGTGACAACAGCCAGAAGAACAATTGACGGTGCAGAACAACCCCATCGAGTGGAAAGACGAAGCTAAATACCTGGGAGTCATCATGGACAAAGGATTAACCTTTAAAAAACACGTAGAAGCCACAGTGCAGAAGGCCAATATGGCTAGAGCAACGCTAAGAGGACTCGCAGGAAGAAAAAGTAAAATAAGATTAAAAACGAAAATAAGGCTAATAAATAGTATAATACTACCGATACTAACGTACGCATCTCTTGCATGGGGACACGTATGCAATACAACTAAAAAGAAGATACAGGCGGCCCACAACAACAGCCTAAGAGAAGCAGCCAAAGTCCCAAAATACGTCACGGAACGATTCTTATTCCGAGAGTTACAGCAAGTAAGAGTCACAGAGATGATGTCAGACAAGGCAAGGGTAAAATTAGCGGAGCTGAAGCACCACCCAAGCCCCATATTACGAGAGATACTAGGGTATGACGCTTTCCACCGGTGGAAGCATAAACGTTTAAAAAAAAGATAGTGGAATAAATAAGTAAAGAAAGTGGATGACGAAATAAAGTAAAATATATAAAGAGAGATAAAGAAGAATAAAAAAATGAAAATAAAAGTAATTGGATAGTTCGTAGCTCGAAACACCAAGTGCCTAAGAAACATGCAACTCAAGCGTAGGTCCAATACCAAGATCCTAATTAAAAACAGCCTACAAAAAAATATAAAAAAACGGCGCAAGCCACCAAAAATATAATAAAAAACAAAAAAAAATCCGGGCACGTAGGGTCCAAAAACATACTTGAGCACCAGGTCACTGGACCGAGCCTCGTATGGCTCGGTTCAGTGACTTGAGGCCCAAGCAAGCAATTTTTAGTTCGCGGATAAGTAAATAGAGGATACAGGCATAGAGCGCTTCACGGTGGCCTAGTTTTGAAACCGATTAGGGCACAACATTGGAATCTTATTACCCAGGATTCCCATATGAAGAGCATTTGGCTGATAGTTGTGCCCCTATCGCGCATCAGCGTGCTATAGGGGGGAAAGGGATGGCCTGGAGCATTGGAGCGTGGAGTGACTCCTGTTTTTACTCGGGTTAATACACCTCGCTTCAATGAATTGTTACACCCGAATGTGCTTTTCGATCGGGTGGACTTTTCTCACAGGCCGGGTTAAATCAAATTGCTTGCTTGCTTGCTTAGCTGCTAGTTTACAAATCAGCAAAAACAGGAACGTCAAAATAAACGTCGTTCACGTGACGAACCGATGACACGCGAAGTGTGTCATCATATGAAAGATAAAAGATTTTATCAAAATTATATTTGTTTACATTGTAGGAAGAATGAACATTTAGCATTGGTTATTAATAGAGACTGGAAAATATGCACTAAAAAATGTCTAAAATATGCATGCAATATGCATTTTAAAACAAGCTGAATATGCACAATTAACATGCAAATATGCATTTATATATGCACTTATTTTTATATGAATAATTTTATGGTTTACGTTAAATACATAAATAAATAAAAAATAATAAAAATAAATAAATAGGTTTGAATTTAAACCAAATTGTATTATTATTTCTTAATATATTTTTTTAACTTCAGGTTTTGTGACAAATAAAACGGCAAAATATTTTATTTTGACCACAAGATAAATAAGAGTACAATAAAATAAATGTCCATATTTTTATTGTTACAATATTGATTCATATTTTCTAAACTAATATTATAAAAAGAGTACAATAAAACAAATTTACATATTTTTATTGTTACAATAAATAATCATATATTGATTCATATTTTCTAAACTAATATTATGTCTTCTATCTGTTAATATTTGTTTATAGGCAGAAAAAGATCTCTCAACGTCACAAGATGTAATTGGGGCATATTTAAACTTTGCTATTAGAGACGGATCCATATTAATATTTTCATCGAAGTTTCCAAAATTGATTATATTATTTATTGAACGCAATAAAGTGAAACCCTCATTTTTGTTTAAAACGTCATCAAGTTTATCTTTAATTTTTACTCCAATTTCCCCATTCAGATTTGTTATTTTCTGTTTAACCGAATCAACAATAGACATACTATTGTGAAGACATAAATTTTGAGCCTCTAATTTTGTAATTGAACTTTCAATGATATCGAAATTCGATTTTATATACAACAATTGATTTTTAATAGACTTTTCTTTAAAAATATTTTGACAGTTATCAATAGCGGTACAAGTCGGATCAAAACTTGAAATAACGCTTTTGATGTCGTCGTAGTGTTCAGATAAAAATATAGCACTTTTAAGCCAAGTTCCCCATCTGGTTAATACTGGTTCTGGTGGTAAAGGAATATCGGGAAGCATCTCCCTATATACCTGTACACGTAGTGGTGCTTTCAGAAATACTTTTTTTACATTATTTATTAAGGTGTTTACATTGGGAAATTCAATTCTAACTTTCTCTGCAACTCTGTTTAGGCCGTGCGCCAAACATGTACAGTGAATTAAATTAGGGAAAAAGATTTTAAGATTGGATGCAGCTTTCATCATATATGAGGCGGCATCACTAAGCATTAATAATATTTTTTCAAATGGTACTTGATCAGGTAAAAAAAAATTTGTTAGGGATTCGTTAACAAATCTAGCTATTGTAGCATAGTTTGTTTTTTCCAAACATTTTACACTAATTAAGTATGAGTTTTTAAAATCGCCAGAGTCGTTAAGAACTCCAACAATTAGATTCGCAATTTGTCGACCCTTTGTATCCGTTGTTTCGTCGACGGAAATCCAAAGATAATCGGCTTTTAACTGATTTTTAATACTCGTCATCACATCTTTGTAACATGCACTGACATATTTTTTCCGAAGAGTTGAAGAACTTGGTATTTGAGCTGGTTTATCTTTAATCTTGCAATAAGTTTTTAAAAAGTTTTGACACGATTTATGTTCTAACTTGTGCAGAGGGATATTGCAGTTCAAAAAAAAATGGCATAAATCCTTTGCAAAGGTTTCTTGCCCAACTGACGTATTCTGAATCTGCAAACTGTTCTGTAGAATCTGCTGGCGAGGTTTATTATCATTTTTTGATAGCTTAGTTTGGTGAAGTGAAGTTTTTATGTGTTGAACTACTTGGAATTTCTTTTGACATGGAATCTGGAATATAATGATAATGATGTTTTAGATGTTTTCGTAAATAGATACCTACATTAAAATGATCAAACTTTTTAAACCTCCCCCAATTTTTTTTTATTTCTCAAAGTGAAATTGAAATCGTCAAACAATAAAGTACAGTCAGTGTACCGTAGTATACAGGGTGGGCCACTCTCAACACCTCGCTCTGTATAAGCCAAACCGTTGCGAACTTTAAAAAACAGTTTTTGAAGAAATGGGACGGTTTGTCATTTTAGAATAGACAGACACATAGATGTGCAAAGAAGTTTGATAAGTTTAAAAATCTATTGAAGTGGAGAACTTACCTTTTTATCACAAATGGTGCAAAACATACTTTCACTGTCGATAACTTTTAGATGATTGTTACTTCCAATCCAACTTCTGAGAAGACTTGATTTTTCCCTTGCTACTTTAGGCATTTTCACAATAATAATAAAATGATTTTTTTACACAGTATAGTCAATAACTTGCAATCACAAAAGTTGAATAATCGGCGATTGATTTAAGACTAACCATTCATAAAATAAAATAATCTATCCTACCCTTAAAACAGTGTTGCCAACTCGACCAATATAGTATTTGCCAAACCTCACAAGAATGATGGAATGATCAGTTCAACAGTAGGTATTCCATTATCAACTAATAAAAAATCCCTATAGCAAGCATAACCCAGTACAGATAAATTATTTGTTTTAAAAAATGCTGAAACATGATCCTGTAGTTAATAGTAATCTCATGGTCCACAGACATAAGTACTAATATAAACATTATTGAAGGCGAAGGGATTTGCTGATGTAGGTGTGTATGTGTGAATGGTTAAACATTTTTTGTTAGGAATCAGATTTGACTCACTGATATCAGTTTCAAGTTCCTGTGAGAGAGTTCCTAAGTTGTTTTAGTAATTGTAAGGCCAACATAAAAATTTGTTCTGAATTAGAAGATTTTCGATTTTTACTAAATAATTTTTATATTATTTAATATGCTAGAAAATATGCTATATGCTAAACAAGAAATAAATAAGCTAAACAACACAAAAATATGCCAAATCTAGCATAAAATAAGCTAAATTGGCAACGCTGCCTTAAAATTTCGTTTTGGTTGGTTTTCCCAGAATAATTCATAGTTGGCCGACACCAGCAGAAAGTACAGGTAATATTTGTAATGTTATTCAAAATATAATCGGTATTTACTTAGGTAATTTGTAAATTCTGAGAAGTCTATAAATCTTAAATATCCGGATAATGATACCTGCAGCTATAAATAACGCCCATTATGTTTATGGGTACAACAACAAAGGAGCTTAACAGCAAAATATTTACTTTCACATTTTATTTTAATGGATGTTGATGTTACTAATATATACCTTATTTTTAAATGGGGTAGAGTAAATTCCCATCAAAATATGCATTTATATGCTCTTAAATCTCCAAATATGCAAGGCATATGCATTTATGAAAAACATGAGAAATATGCAGCATATATATGCATATGCATTTTGCATATAATCCAGTCTTTAGTTATTAAAGAGAAACATGTCAAAAAGCATTAATATAAAAGAATAATTTAAATAGTGATAGCGACGAAGCTTGTTTGTTTAATGTTTCCGATAAAATTATTTTGAATATAATGTTTGAATAAAGTTTTGAATTATTAAGAGTATAGGCGCAAATATTTTACGGCTATCCCTACTTTTTCTGTCTTTACACGGCAAATTACGTGTACTAGAATTCTCACTGGTATGGATATGTAAACATTACTTGATAATGTCATCATTAACTTTAAAGAGATGGCTTTTGAATGTTCTTGGATAACTGTTACTTGTATAATTGCAAATTATTAATTCAGTTAATTAATATGATAATTTTTCCATTAACTATAACTATGTATTCAGAGTGATTGTAATAATTTATATTGGGACCGTGCAAGTTCGGAAGAGCGACACCTGGTTTCATAGCTCAGCAACATTTTTAGCACTTTTAATTACATTGGCCAATTATATTAGTCCTGGTTAATGGATACTTGTCAAGGCCATAGACCAAAAAGAATAAGAAGAAAAAGTAAAATTTAGGTTATGTTATTAAAAGGTAAACATTGTACTACAAGCAAAATACCATTAATTAAAGTTGTGTTTTTTTAATGGAACGACCTATATATTAAATACCTTTTGAATATATTTTTTAAAGTTTATGCAGGGTGTCCCGAAAAGATTGGTCATAAATTATACCACATATTCTAGGTTGTTCAAAAATAGGTTGATTGAACCTTACTTACCTTAGTACAAATGTGCACATAAAAAAGTTACAACCCTTTGAAGTTACAAAATGAAAATAAATTTTTTCCAATATATCGAAAACTATTAGAAATTTTTTATTGAAAATGGATATGTGCATGCTTATGGTAGGAGCATCTTGAAAAAAAAATTATAGTGAAAGTTGTGCACCCCATAAAAATTTTATGGGGGTTTTGTACCCTTAAACCCCCCTAAACTTTTGTGTATGTTCCTATTAAATTATTATTGTAGTACTATTAGTTAAACATGTTGTTTTTAAAACTTTATTGCCTGTTAGTACTTTCTCGAAAAACCGGTTTTTGTCCAGATATTTTGAATATTTATAAAATCCACCACATATTTGTATATGGTAAGTACGATTGTAGAGACATGGTAATAATAGACCTGGATCCCGCGTACCAAAAAAAAGTTGCTTAATAGCAAGCTGAAAATTTGTTAATAGCTTAACGGTGCTAGTCGGACAAACTTTGATGTACGGGAACACTGGAACAATTGTGGAACAGTTTAAAAATTTGGAACGTCAGATTACGAAAACGTCCCATGTATTTTGTCGGACAAAACATCCAATTGATTTGTTACCCCTTTCATTAAACTCTCATGCAAAAATCAGACTGCTATTACTAACCAACATGATTCCTGTCATTTGACATGTTCTTCGTGTTCCACTCATTAAAATGCCCAGTTGGTGATAAACACCAGTCTGATTTTTGCATGAGAGTTTAATGAAATGGTAACAAATCACTCGGAAGTTGTCCGACAAAATACACGCAACGTTTTCGTAATCTGACGTTCCAAATTTTTAACCTGTTCCACAATTAAAACTGCCCCTGTTCCAGTGTTCCCATACATCAAAGTTTGTCCGACTAGACACCGTTAAGCTAGTAACAAATTTTCAGCTTGCTATTAATCAACTTTTTTTGGTACGCGGGATCCAGGTCTATAATATGAAAAATTTATAATTTACATTTTTTTAATATGAAAAACTGCTAAGAGGCAAAAAAGTTTTAAAAACACTATGTTTAACTAATGGTGCCGCAATAAAAGTTTAATTGGAACGTACACAAACATTTGGGGGGTTTAAAGGAACAAAACCCCTGTAAAATTTTTATGTAAACATACTAAAAAAGAAACCGCATCTCAATAAAAACTGGCTTATGGAAAAAATATTAAGAGGCAAAAAAGTTATAAATATATTGTGTTTAACTAGTGGTACCACAATAATAATTCCATTGGAACGTACACAAAAGTTTGGGGGGTTTAAGGGAATAAAACCCCATAAAATTTTTCTGGGTTGCACAAATTTCACTGTTGTTTTTTTTTTAAGATGATCCTGCCATAACTTCAAAGGGCTTTTGTAACTTCAAAGGGCTGTAACTTTTTTTGTGTGCACTATTGTATACAGTGATGAGTTGATGAGCGCGCTAATAACCGGCAAAATAGCTCAAAAGATGGAAAACATAATACATTGCGAAGAAAAAAGAGATGAAACTAGTGGAGGTGGAAATTATCGTTATAAACGTCTAAAATAACATTACATTACATAGTTTCCCAGATTTAGACGTATCAGATGAGTATGACAACTGTCACTGTGACAGTAGAATTTTATAAAAACACTCCTGTCACAGACGTCTAAAGGTGGGAAACTATGTAATGCAATATTATTTTAGACGTTTATAACGATCATTTCCACCTCCACTAGTTTCATCTCTTTTTGTTTCGCAATGTATTATGTTTTCCATCTTTTACATATACTAAAATATCAAAGATGAAAGTAAAAACGTAAAAATGAAAATTATGTTACAAAAAATATTCTACCATGCTAATAAATGTAACTAATATGATTAAATTAAATATACACCCAATTTAAAAATCTAAGTAATTTATTACCTTAGCGGACACGCGCCAACTCGTAACTCTTAATGACAAACTTTTTTAAATCAAAATGTACACCGGCCAATTCGTAACTTTTCTACCTGACCAACTCACAACTTTATACAGGTGAATTCGAAACCATTGTTTAATAGTTGTTAGGTTAAAAGGTAAGAAATAAATTTGAACAGTAACGGATTAAGCCCACACGGGGCATATAGCATATTATTATGTAAGCGAATGGTTCTTGGTTTGCTTAAACACATGTTGTGTATTATATGTACCTACCTATAAAAAAATAATAATAATTGACTCATGCTCCTTCTCAAATATGCCCGGAACATTAATAAAAAAATTAAAATATTTAAAAATTTCGAAAAACATTATTTTTTTTCTACATTCTTTTCTTATAACTTTAAAACGATTCATTTTGGAGCAAAGTCGTAGGAAATTAAAATAAAGATAATTGAATTTTTTATGATATACGACTAGTTAAAAATGTCTTAAATTATGACTCTTTCTGCAAAATAGCAATAAATACAAAATAAGGGGGCAAAATAAGCCTCTATTTATTCAGTGTTTTTCATCAACTTTGGTTGCACTTAGGACCTTCGTAATTCGCATAGAAAATCCTTATAACATATTTAAATCGTCCACCAAATTTCATTAAAATCGACCTGATAAATTTTGCATAATAATTTTGCAATCTAAATTTTTTTAAAAAAGTTCAAATTTTTTAAAAACTTTCTGAACAGAAAGTAGACCATTTAGAGGTTTGCTAATTTTTTCACATATAAAGAGGCTCTCTGCCTATCTAATACACTTTACAGAATTAAAATCGGATTATCTAAGAGGCCTCAGGACTGTTTTAAAGTTATAAACAATTTTTTGGCTTATAAACAAATACAGTGAGGACGTTTGAGTTGGAATAAATTCATTTTCTCGAGAATGGGCGTATCTGGAGATAAATCCCGAAATAAGTCGATTTTTATTTTTAAGTTCTAATTTTTTGGTATACATATCATACCGGTGACGTCATCCATCTGGGCGTGATGACTCAATCGATGATTTTTTAAAATGAAAATAGGGGCCGTATGATAACAGGCCGTATGATTCCGTCGGTATAGCAGGTTGCCTTGCAACCAGATGCAGAACAGTACCATAAATGTTTTCCACTTTTTAGCACTTTCTTTAATTGAAATTTAAAATTATTTACCACCAATAACTTACACCCACGTGCACTCATTACGAAATCTGTTATCTGTTACAAGAATTTCAGTCATTTTCACAAAATTTATTTGGATTTTCTCTAGTAACTGTTCCAAGAGACAATACATAAATGATGAATACCTTTTACACCACCTTCAAAGAGAGTAATTTTTACAGGTACATACCTGGAATACCGGTATTCAATTATCAACATTACTTAAAAATGAAAGTTACTAATTCACCGGTAGTTAGCGGGTTATCGAAGAATTACCTGCGCGCCAGAGTTACGAGTTGGCCTGTAATTAGGATGGGGGATTAAAATAGTTACGAATTCACCGAGACCCACCTTAGCAACTGTCTTGTACCACATTAATTGTTAATTAAATTGTATTGACTAGTAAGATCAGTTAATAACTTTTTAATTTACTTGAGAACGTATAAAGTATGTTTTGAAACAAATGAACGTTAAAAAATAAATAGTATCTATGTACTCGTGTCACAAAAGCTGGTAATATTTTTGTAGTTGACATTATTGTAACAAATTTTTATATAATGAATTTTTCAACTGAAGAATAGGTGGATGATATGACATTTGTTAGGATAGGTTAGGTTAGGTTGGGTTATGACATTTGTTTTGGGCGAAACCCTAAACAATTATCACCAGCTTTTGTGACACGAGTAAGTAGCTACATCGATACTATTTATTTTAATAAATAATTTGGCAAATACGTTTAACGTTCATTTGTTTCAATGCATACTTTATACGTTCTCAAGGTGTGGGTAAATTAAAAGTTCTGATCTTACTTACTAATCTTCTGATTTAACTAACAATTAATTTGCTACAAGAAAGTTGCTAGGGTCAAAAAATTGTTAATGTGGATTTTAAACTTGTTTTTTATTTAATTTAATAATTAATTTATGCGTATTAATTACAATTATTAGTATGGTAAAATATTTTTTGGAACATAATTTAAATTTATTAAATTCAATTAAGTTATACTAGCATACGTTTTATTGTAATCTTTAATTACATTTTTATTTTCATCTTTGATATTTTAGTTATACTCTAAAACCAGATTATAATTATGTTTTTTGCAAAATAATTAATAATTAATAAAAAATCCGCAAAAACGTAAAATCTATAGTTCTTTTTTAAATAGGTACCTACAAAAGCCAAACATGTTAAATACATACAACCTCATACCAAAAAAAGCTTGTAATATTTACTACAAAATGCAATATTAATATACAGAGCGCTCCATTAAAAAAAACTGAAAACTCACCCTGTATAATCGAAAATAATTTTAAATTATAGACGTCTTTGATAGACATTAGTGTTATAAACATTTTTTGTATATCCCATAGTTTAGCCGTAGAAAAAAAAATCAGAGGTGTGGCGCACTCTGTATATAATTATCTAAGTACTTAAAATTCATGTTTAACGTTTATAATTGCCGACATTCAAAATTACGACTAAATTTACCAAAACAAAGTTCCCTCTTATAGGGTAAAGGTGGGTAATAGCGGACGCTTAAGGTATTTGTATTTAAAACATGTGCAAATTAAATGATGAAGACTACTTATTGATACTTTATTTAAAAAACAGCATAAACAACGATAAAACTAATGTAATAAACATTTAAAAAAATACAGTTGTGTCTGGCTTTAGCCATGCTTGTCGGGTAATGGCGTCAGAGGGCCGCTATTAGCCGTATCCCAATTTTATTGGCAAAAGTCACACACAAATATTTTTTTGTGCATCAGTAGGTACACGCTTTATGAGCCCAAAGTGCACATAATGTACATCTCATCCATACCTCGTTGTTTTTTCCAAATTCTCCTCAGACTAAGCAAATATCTTCATTAATATCTTTGTTAAAAATAAAACGGGATAGTACCCGAAGGTTGGCTGTATACCATCTAGTTAAATAAAATTAACATGAAGTAAAACTCCCTAGTGTAGTTGGTATATTTAATAAAAATTCTAAAAAATTCTAAAAAATCCTAAAAAATTTTTTAGAATTTTTATTAAATATACCAACTACACTAGGGAGTTTTACTTCATGTTAATTTTATTTAATATCTTTGTCTTCTTCACTGTCCCAAAAAAATTTTTCCTGGTCAGTTTCGTCCGCATAGTTCACTTTACCTTTGTTTTTCTTAGATTTTTCTTGCTTCTCGGATTGCTTTTCTTCCACAATTCTTCTTTTCCCAATAATTCGTTTTGAAGAGTCAACTTTTTTTAGACATTTTTCTTCTAGTTCTGCTTTAACGACGTTCTACACCTTCGGCAAAGAATTAAGGATTTGCATGAAATTTTAGTATGTTATAGTTTACTTCAAAAAACTAAGACTTGATTTTTTTAAAATTGGTTTACCGTGCCGTTTAATTACTATTAAGAGTCAAAGTTAAGTTTTAACATGGGCTCTTATGGGAATTCTTAAAAAGTTAATAACTTTTGACCCAAACTTACGATTTTTAATTATTTGTGCTTAAATTAAAGGTTTTTTTGTAAGGAATAACATATTAAAAAATTAGGATTGTTTACCGTACCATTTATTTTTAATTTATTTATTATAATTAATTCCGTAATTTATTCCGTAATTTCCGTCATTTATTAGAATTTATTTTTATAAAGTATTCAATACTGAAACATATGATTTGAGTATTCTGCTATAAATGCATTGTTACCAACTTTTGCTTGCATATAAGCTTCCCCCCTTTCCTCTGAGAGGCATACCCCGCAACGAAAGTGTAGAACGTCGTTAAATGGTGTTGAAGTAAAAATTTTAGAGTGTTGTTTTTTGCTGTTTCGAGTCTTCTATTTTGTTTCCGATGTACAAGGCAATGCTAATATTTCTGCAAAACTGGTTCCTACAGCATCGTTTTCTGCTGACGCTTTGTTCTCATTGTTAGTTGAAGTCGAAGAAATGGGAGATTTCTCAGTTGTTGAACGGCATTTGACTTCAGTTGATGATTTTTCAGAAGTTGTTTCATTCTTCTTTTGAACACGTGTAATATTTAAATTATTTTCGGTCTCTTCACTTGGTCTGCTATCATTCAGAGTCGCTGCAGGTAAGAAAAGGGGTCAGTCCGCAATTACCCGCTTGTCCGCCATTAACCAAAATCATGTGTCCGGTATTAGCCGAAATGCATGTTCAAAAATATTAGGTTGTAACGGCGACCTCATAAGGAATTAATTTTTTTTTTATTGTTGTAATATTTACAATCTGTCCTTAACTAAGAACAATAGGTAAATTCTTTGACAAAAATTTAAAATTTGACCTGTAGTGTAGAGGGAGATCCAGTGATCACCCTCTTTACATAAATTAAATTAAAACAAGTTAAAAGTTTAGTTATCACAGATTATTCGAATCTTCTTGCTAGGTCCACTACTTTGAATCTCTTCAGGCGTCGTACATCATTGTGGTCATCAGTGAGGTTGCTGGCTAACTCGTTTGGATGAGATTCTAGTCTCTTGGAATATTTTTTGTAATATTCTGTTATTACTGTTTTTATGGATGGCACATTGAGGTCTTGCTCTATCACATAGTTTGGCACGTACCAAGGGGCATTCAGCATTGTTCTAAGGACTTTGTTCTGGAATCTCTGCAGTATTTCTAGGTTAGTTTGACTGGCTGTCCCCCAAAGTTGGACACCATAGGTCCACACTGGTTTTAATATAGATTTATATATCAGCAGTTTGTTTTCAAGAGATAGTTGAGATTTACGACCAATGATCCAGTACATTTCTCGGAATTTTATTCCTAGTTGTTTTCTTTTTGTAAAAATGTGCTTTTGCCAAGTTAATCTCCTATCAAGATGGATTCCTAGGTACTTGACAGTATCGGTTTGTGGGAGTTGCGTTTCATTTAGTGTTACAGATGGACATGTTTGTCTTTTCATGGTGAAGGTTACATGGATGCATTTACTCTCATTTGCCTTTATCTTCCATTTTTTAAGCCATCTTTGTATATTATTAAGGTCTTTCTGAAGAATTCCGGATGCTGTATTTGGATCATGGTGAGAGGCTAGTACAGCAGTGTCATCAGCAAAAGTTGCACACGTTGTTCTGTTACTTGTGGGTAGGTCAGCAGTGTAGAGCAAGTACAATATCGGTCCCAAGACACTTCCTTGTGGTACTCCGGCTTTTATTGGTCTTAGGCTTGTGTATCCATTATCCTGCTTGACTATAGCTTTTTAGGATTTGATAAAAAGGATGGGGAAGGTTTTTCTTTAGTTTAAAGAGCATACCAGCATGCCATACCTTGTCGAAGGCCTGACCAATGTCCAGGAATGCAGCAGAACAATACCTTTTATTTTCTAAATCACTTCTGATGTGTTTTACCAGTCTATGTACCTGTTCTATCGTTCCGTGTTGTGTTCTGAACCCAAATTGGTGTTGGGGAATTAGTTTCCTTTCTTCTATAACTGGGGATAATTGTTTAAGGAGAAGTTTTTCCAAGATTTTTGATAGAACAGGTAGCAGGCTTATTGGTCTGTATGAAGTCACCCGAGTTTTATTTTTCCCTGGCTTAGGTATGAGAATAATTTTAGCAACTTTCCATTGTTCTGGGTAGTATCCTAGCCTAAATATTGCATTAAATACTTGCGTTATCACTTTCAGACCTTTGCATGTCAATTGCTGCAGTACTTTCCCGTTGATCAGGTCATACCCTGGAGCTTTTTTGGACTGATTTCATGCTGGATAATATTTCTAACTTCTTTAGTGGTGATTTTTTGTATAGGTAAGTCCATCTGGTAGGGCGATTCCAGGAAGTCATTTATTTCTTCCTCTGTGTCACCATCTTCCATGGGATGTGGCTGGAATACATTTGTGAGGTGATTTGCAAATACTTCGGCTTTTTCTTTATTATTTCTACAGCAGTTTCCCTCTTGGTTCCGTATTGGTGGTATTTGTTGTTTCGGGTGTTTGATTTTTCTCGTGGCCTTCCAAAGGGAATATTCACTATCTGCGTTTGCTGATAAACCTGTAAGATATTCTTGTATTTTATTATTTTTGATATTATGCAATTGTAGTTTAATTTCCTTGGTGATTTTATTTAATTTTGTCTTGTTCTCAGGTGTTCTTTTTCTTCGCCACTCCTCCTTTATTTTTCTCTTTCTAGCAATCATTTCCTTTATTACAGTTGGGCAATGCTCTTTAAATTCTGTTTGGTAGCAGTCAGGGGTAGCATACCAAGCAGCTTCTTGTATAGATTTCTGAAGATTTTCTACTGCTGCGTAGATGTCACTTTCTGTTTTCAATGGGATGTTTATGTCAATTAGTTCATCTAGTTTAGTCTTGAAAATGCTCCAGTCTGTTTTGTTACTGTATAGTGATGGTTGTTTAGTACTGTTTGTTATTTGTGCATACCATGTCGCGATTACGCTAGAGTGGTCAGAGAGTAGATCGTAACAAGATTCTACTTTTGCCAATGTAACATTAATTCCTTTAACAATATAGAAGTCGAGTAGATAACGTATTCTTGCATTGTCGGTAGGCCAGTAAGTTGGTTCCCTTGTGGTGAGATAATTTGCATTGGTCGCGTTTATAGCTTTAAGAAGTTCTCTGCCTTTTGTGGTAATAATTCTGGATCCCCAGGTAGTACGCTTAGAATTAAAATCTCCTCCTGCTATAAATCTATTTCCTAACGTTTTAAAGAAATTTTCAAACTGTTCCGTTTTGTTATTGTGCTTTGGCGGACAGTATATAGCTGATACTGTTAGTGGGCCTAGTTGATCTTCCACAACAATGCTGGTGGCCTGTAGATAGTCGCATTCATGTTTTTGTATTTCGTAGTGCTTTAGTTTATTACTAAATATTATTTCAGTGCCTCCATGTGCTTTTTCGTTGGGATGTTGCGTATGATAAGTTGTAAATCGTGGAATATTAATGTGGTTTTTGGATGTAAAATGAGTTTCTGTAATCAGCATTATGTCAATTTTTTGTGTGTTAATAAATAGTTTTAATTCTTCTACATGTTGACTTAAGCCATTGGCGTTCCATAATACTAGCTTTAGTATCTGATTCATTTCTGGTTGAGAATCATGGTTAAGAGGTTGAGCATAGTGCTCATTTGTTCCGTTAGTTTTTTTAACATGTCTTTCAGTTCTGACATGTCTGTGTGGTTATTAGTTTTTTGGTATAATATGTTGTGTAGTAGTTTGGTTGGAGGCTTGCTGGTTAACTGCTTGCGTTGCTTGTGCATATGTTATTCCAGGTTGCACATAGTTGACTGTTGTAGTTCTATCTTGGTTTGTCCTCGCGTTATGTCGTCTCAAGTTAGGGAATTTAAGTTTTTGTAATTGTTTGTGAACTTCACACCCTCTATAATTTGCGGGGTGATTTTCACCACAGTTAGCACATTTAACATTATTGTCTCTGGTTTTCCTTGGACATTCTTTAGTGTAATGAGGTTCTGCGCATTTGACACAGCACGGTTGTTTATTGCAGAAGTTTTTTGTGTGGTTGTATTTTTGACATCGACTACATTGCGGAATTATTCTCTTGACATGCGGTGCTTCGAATTCTACTACGGAATGCATTACTTGTTTAATGTTATAGATGTCCTTGTTATTATCTTTTGTGTCTAGATCAATGTAGAACATAGGCAACGAATTTTTTGTTTGGTTATGTAGTATATTCCATATATTTATAACATTATGGTTTTTGGTTTTAAGGTCTTCTTTTATCTCTTCTACATTTGTCGTGGGGTGCATGCCTTTAAGAACCACTCGGTAGTGTCTTTCACTTTTAGGTTCATAAGTGTGGAAGTCCGTGTTTTTTGTTTCTAGAGCATTTATTATGGCGGGTGTATGCTTTGTCTGATTTTGGTTGAATTTTTATTTGTTCGCTGTTGATTGCTTTAGTGATAAAATCATTTTCTGCTACTTGTTGCAATAGATCGATAAGAGGCTTGCAGATCTGCACGCCTGATACAAATATTGGAGGTGGTTTTGGTTTTGCATCTGTATTTTTAACTGTGTCCTCCAAATTGTCACTTTCATCTACTGAACTTAGTGCTTCAAATTGATTTTGTGTTGTTATAGGTTTACTTAACCAGTACTCACCAAGTTTTGTTTGTCTTTTGTTACTTCTAGGCATTTCTGGACTGCTTCTTAATCCGGTAACCTCATTCCATTGCTGTTCTTCAATACTGGCTGTTTGTTCATTTGTTTGGTTTATTTGTAGTGAATCATTAGGTTGTTGGGAACAAGTGGGAATTTGTATAGGATTTTGGATCATTGGAGCCATGGTTTTTACATTTTGTTCATAATTTGGTTGGGAATAAAAGCCTGTTGAAAAGTTGTTCATGTTACCTGCTCGGTTGATACGCCACTGGAATCTCTAACATCATTGCTGACGATAACTCCCTGCTAACAGCTTTCAATGAGCGAATGTTCTTTTACTTATTACGTTAAAAATTAAAATGTTATTAATAAAATAAAAACACTCGTAAAATCCGCAATAACTAATTGCTTTGTTTAAAAACTTTAAATACATTCACGAATTTTTAGACACAATAAAATAATTGTTTTGTTTTGTTGTCGTCTCGAATAACTCATTAGCGAAACCGGGTTTGTTTTATCACAGCTTTTTCGTACATAAACACCGTTCGCTTTGCTGCTAATTGACAACTGAATTAATGAAAATAATTATGTTCAAATGTTCACTAAAGAATCACATTCAAATAACTGCACTGGAGACAAATATTGCAATACTTAAAAATATTTACCTACCTTTAAAAAACACAGTTTGTTGTAATGCACACTCAAGAAATCACTTTTCGTTTGAGAAATTTACAAGCGTAGCACTACTCAATTCAAAACTTATCAGACGACTGACCATGTGTATTGGTACACTTAGCGCGGCAAAGTAAATATTAGAGAGTTAGTCTGGCCAAAATATAATGTGTCCGGATTTAGCCGCGTGTCTGCCATTACCCGACTTTACCCTACACCTGCTACACCTCTCATCTGGCTCCTACCAGTATTTTCGATTCTATTCCATGCCAACGCCGAATAATACGGAACAAGTAAACCGTATCTACCGGAAAACCGGAAGGTCGACGGTGAGTTTATAAGTGCAAAAACAGACGAACCACTCTGCAGCGCTACTCTGTGGATGCACAAAGTAGCTTTCGATGATTAGCCGTAAATTCTTATGTAAATTAAACGATCCTCGCTACTGTGGCGTCCACTACAAAATCATTGGGGCTACAAAATCGCCTGTTTCAGCCACTTTGTGGATCCACAGAGTAGCGCTGCAGAGTGGTTAGTCTGTTTTAAACCTAAGAGGTACCTTGAAGGCGTTTTCATAACAATATATATGACAATGCAACATCGCAAATAAAAACAGAAGGAAAAACGGAAAAGATAAAACTACAGAGGGGGGTTAGACAAGGAGATTCTATCTCACCCAAACTATTTACTGTAGCTTTAGAAAATATGTTTAGGCAAATAAAGGCTGACGATAGGCGGCGAAAACCTAAACCATCTGAGATATGTCGATGATGTTGCGCTAATAGCAAAAGACAGAAAAGAATTGCAAAAAATACTATTAGACCTAAATACAAAATCAAAAGAAACAGGATTAAAAAGATCTCGCAAAAAGGCTATAGCGGGATAAGATGGTCAAAAATGCCCCCGCACCGATCAGCCCCGCTACTTATGTTTTCGATAAAGGATATAAAATTATGCCCTCATGCAAATTTTTAGCTTCCCGGAGGTCCTTCTCTTCTTTAAGTACCGTGCCCAAATTTTTAGGCGTGGGTAGCTTCCATAACAATTTGCCGATATCGTTCTCGATCTTGTGCGGCATGTAACAATTGATCTGCTGATAAGCCAGTCCATTGACGAAGGTTTCGGAGCCATGAATATTTCTTTCGACCAATTTCTCTTTTTCCGTCGATCTTTCCATTGAGTATTAACTGCAGCATCCTGTATCTGCTACCTCTCATTAGATGCCCCAGATATTTAAGTTTTCTCTTTTTTTTTCCTAGAGGTCCTAGAACGTCTTAAATCGAGAAAAGAATAATTTTTAGGTTATATTTTTTTGTGAGCGCAATTTTACTTTAAAAAATCTGAAAAAATTCAAGAGGTTGTATCTTTTGAATACAAAACAACCTGATTTTTTTCAGATTTTTGTAATAAAAAATGAGCCCAGGAAAAATGTTTGAGATCTTCAAAAAATTTTTAGGTTATGATATGATTTGGCCAGCTTTTAAATAGTATGTTTTTGTGTACTTCTTGCCGTTCTTTGAATGGCAGAGGCAGAATTTTTAATATCTGAGCGGAAAGAACGAAAAAATCGCAAAAACCGTTTTTGACTGTCTCGAGATGCATCTCGGGACAGCCAATTTTAGGATTTAGGATCCTGACTACAACAACTGAAAAAAAACTAAAAGTGTGAATTTTGTCATAAAATTTGGTATGTGGGGTTATATGTATTAATATTTGGAACAACTTTTCCAAATAACTTTTTTCGATATCTCTAACGCGAAGCAAATCGAATCGCATATCGAAAATTCACCCTGTTTGTGGATTCACAGTAGGCCGCGTTTAAAATTTAAAGTTCAGTTGACTATTTTAAAAATTGTGAACCATCACCCTGTATGACTGTGCAAAATTTCAAATCTGTATATATTTTGATAGTCGAAACATAGGGGTGTCTTCATCTTAAATATGACACACTGTATCTTATCAATTTGATAATTTATTGCAACTAATATAGTCGTATTTTTTATAGATTCAAAATATACAATCAAAATACTGACTAATTCACTAATTTTATCTAAAAAGTTCAAATTGATTGCATTGCAGTATTGAACCAATTAATGCGTATTAATATAATATTATTATTATAATTATTATAATATAATAGAGCCGATATTACAGTGATTATTTCATTCATAGGAGATTCTGACCAATAGAAAGCTACAGAAATCTAAATTAAACTGATAACTTTTTTGATAATTGCCCGTTGTCAAGTATATTACGTCAGATGCCCTTCGTTGCTACGAAAAAATACATTCAGTGACATTAATGACAATTAATGTTTTAAAAATTATAAAAGTGATGACTTTCAACCGTCAAATATTTATAACGACTGTGTGTTTAATTGTACTAATTTGTACTTACATAAATAAATTACAATAAAATTTTGGATTTGAACAGTTTTATTCATGAAATAATCGCAACAAATTGCACTCGATCTCTAAAATTAATGTAGAATTTTTGCCCTCGTGACACTTTGACATAATTTCACTCGCCTTTGGCTCGTGAAATTAAAACTGTCAAAGTGTCACTCGGGAAAAATTCAATAATTTTAGAGCTCTTGTGCAATTACTACTGATAATTACATTGTTGTCAGATTTTCCGTTTTTTTTTAAATCTAATGAACTGTCTTATTTCAAATGGAACACCATATATATTTTTGCGTTTCGAAGTCCTTAAGATATACTGATTATTTTTCATGTGATATTCTCTATACCTAAATGCCATAGTTTCAGAGTTATTGCTACATTTATTAAAAAAAATTTTAAACAAATTATAAAAATCAATTTTTTGGCCCGTGTAGACATTATTTTACGTTCTTTGGATCATTGGGAACAAAAAAGGTCTCTTGTAATTTTTGTCTAAAGTTAATGGTTTTCGAGTTATAAACAATTTAAAACTGAAAAAATCGAATAATGACGATTTTCAAGGTTCAAAAACACAAATAAAAAATATTATTTTTGAAACTGCGGAGTACCCAAATTCAAGCTAAACCCCTTCTTCCAGGGGCTCGCTATAAAAATTTTTTCCACGTTTTATTCTAAAACATTGCTTTTTAATTAATAATATTGTTAATGAAGCGCATATAAGAGGACGGGCGATCGCTGCATTAACAACTAAAAAACAATATTTTAGAATGAAACAAGCTCAAATTACTTATTGTTTGCTGATAAAATAAGGCTTTAGCTTGAATTTCTGTACTTCGCAGTTTCAAAAATAATATTTTTGATTTGTGTTTTTTAACCTTGAAAATCGTCATTATTCGATTTCTCTTCAGTTTTTTATTATTTATAACTCGAAAACGATTAACTTTAGAGAAAAATTACAAGAGAACTTTTTTGTTCCCAATGGTCCAAAGAACGTAAAATAATATCTACACGGGCCGAAAAAATTGATTTTTATAATATGTTTAAAAAGTTTTTTTAAATAAATATAGCAATAACTCCGAAATTATGGCCTTTAGGTATAGGGAATATAACATGGAAAATAATTAGGATATCTTAAGGATTTCAAAACTCAAAAAATATACAAGGTGTTCCATTTGAAATAAGAAAGTTAATTAGATTTTAAGAAAAACGGAAGATCTGACAACAATGTAAGTATTACTAAAATATCGGCCACATTAGAAAATCCCTACCCACCACAATCTATAAAAATCGTGCATGCCGTTTCCGAGATAATTGAGGGTTTCCGTACATAAAACTCACTCTGATGTACTCTGTATATTATATTATTACACATTAATTGGTTCAATACTTCAATGCAATCAATTTGAACTTTTTATGATAAAATTAGTGAATTAGGCAGTATTTTGATTGTATATTTTTAATCTATAAAAAATACGACTATATTAGTTGCAATAAATTATCAAATTGATAAGATACAGTGTGTCGCATTTAAGATGAAGACACCCCTATGTTTCGACTATCAAAATATATACAGATTTGAAATTTTGCACAGTCATACAGGGTGATGGTTCACAATTTTTAAAATAGTCAACTGAACTTTAAATTTTAAACGCGGCCTACTGCGAATCCACAAACAGGGTGAATTTTCGATATACGATTCGACTTGCTTCGCGTTAGAGATATCGAAAAAGGTTATTTGGAAAAGTGGTTCAAAATATTATTATAATCCCACATACCAAATTTTATGACAAAATTCAAACTTTTAGTTTTTTTCAGTTGTTGTAGGCAGGATCCTAAATCCTAAAATTGGCTGTCCCGAGATGCATCTCGAGGCAGCCAAAAACGGTTTTTTCGATTTTTTCGTTCTTTCCGCTCAGATATTAAAAATTCTGCCTCTGTCATTCAAAAGAACAGCAAAAAGTACACAAAAAAATACTATTTAAAAGTTGGCCAAATCATTATCATAACCTAAAAAATTTTTGAACATTTAAAAAATTTTTCCTGGGCTCATTTTTCATTACAAAAATCTGAAAAAAAATCAGGTTGTTTTGTATTCAAAAGATACCTCTTGCATTTTTTCAGATTTTTTAAAGTAAAATTGCGCTCTCAAAAAAAAAACCTAAAAATTCTTCTTTTCTCGATTTAAGACGTTCTAGGACCTCTGGGAAGCTAAAAATTTGCATGAGGGCATAATTTTATATCCTTTATCGAAAACATAAGTAGCGGGGATGATCGGTGCGGGGGCATTTTTGACCATCTTATCCCGCTATAGCCTTTAATATCTACGAATCTAAGAGATAAAAAAAAAATTCAAATAAAATTTGTTCCTTAATAAAAAACGAAGAAAAAAACGTTCACTAAACTTAAATCCAACAATTAGAACTCAAGATATTGTAAAATTAGTGCACAATGCAAATTGCAAAATAAGTATTTTTCGAAGCTTTATCGATCGTAACTCGGCTTCTACTCATGCAAATGAGCCTTAGGAGGTCTCACTTTAAAGCTTTATTCATAGACTTCCAAACAAAGTTTGCAAACAAAGTAAATTATTTTATCTTTATTTGTTTTAAAGTTACACCCGTTTGAAGTTATAATTTTCTTAAAAAAATTGTACATTAATTTGTTTATAAGGGCTTCATGCAAATTTGAGCTATAAACATTTATACTTTAATTAACAATTATGATAGAAGAACTCAAAAGGAACAATTTGAGCTTAGGAAAATGTTGGTAAGTTTATTTTTGGCCAAGATATCGATATTTAAATGCCGCGCTATGAGACGCAAGATCGGCTCATTGCGTAAAGGTTCACGCGCTAACTTCTCGATGCAAATTATACTTTCTATTATATTTCTATGTATATATACGTTATAATATGCGATATATACGATAAAATCATATAAATTTTGCCAATTTCTGTTTATTGCGTTTTTCTGTTTTTGCCAATTTCTGGCTAAAGAATCTACGGGAATGGTATTGGAACCGTGCAAGTTCGGCAAAGCGACCTCTATTTCTACGCTCTGTACTTTTATTCGCACTTTTAATTATATTGGCCAATTATATTAGTCCTGGTTGCTGGATAATTGTCAAGGCCATAGTCCAAAAAAATAATAAGAAAAAATAAGATGCAGGTTATGTTATGCAAACGTAAACAATTGTATGTAGTAAATAAAATTAGTGATTAAAATGCAGTACTGCAAGCAAAATACAATTAATTAAATTTACCTTTATATAATAATTGCATATCATATCAATATTGTGGAGCAATATATAATTTTTCTGCTTCAATGACAGTAGGTATGAAATATACGTCAATTTGACAATTTCAATTGACAATATGAATTATTTAAGATAGTTGCAATATTTCTCCGCGACTCGCGCACGGTCGTTTCTCGTTTCCCTTCCAAGTACTTGCACACCGCGAATAGCTGTAGCAACAATGAATTGTTTCGGTCAGCAGTTTCGAATATACGTATATCCCTGATGATCGCCAACCTTCGGAACGAAGATGGCACTTGAAGAAGAAGAAGTTTATTGCCTAACTAACTTCTAAAATACTGTATGCAGATGATACATAAGCGACAGAACTGTAATTATGCGCTGAGCCACCACAGGGTAGTTGCGTCGTTATTGAAATACGCACCATTTTAGACCTTGTTTTAGATGAAGAATGACGCAACTGTAAATAGGGTTCTGTAAGAATAAACGGCATAAAAAATATTAAAAAAAAATTTCAGATCAAGAATGACGCAACTGTAGATGGGGTTGAAAATGGGGGGATTAAATTGAAATAATGAAATTCGAACCAATGGGGATGATACTTAAAGCTATCATTGTAATAATTAACGTCATACCGATGCTCCGGACGGTTACTCTCTATGTAATAACTATTTTTGCACGATTGATCATTTTTGACTGTTTACCGTGACAGATTTTACGTCAGTAGGTGACATTTACTAGCAACTCGACGGTAAGTAATCCAACTCGACGGTAAGTACTCCAACTCGACGGTAAGTAACTCACTTACCGTCGAGTTAAAAAATCTCTTAATTTTAATTTATTTTTTGAAATAATAAAGAAAACTAACGAATTATTTATTAATATTGAAACTTATGGTACAATTTGTTAAATTATTTAATGAAATCCCACTTGTTTGGGCTGTGGTTTCACTTCTAACAGAAACTCCTGCAGAATCGCATACATTAGTAGTATTACTAGTATTAGAATAATTGCGGAACACCCTTCTTCCCAAGCCCGTTCAATTTCTTCAAATTCACTTTCGCTCATATTTTAATTTATAATAATCAAAATTGTACTTAAAATTATTGACAACTAAATAAAAACTCAATTCTCCATTGTTGTTATGCACCCTAGTTACTACCTAACAACCAAAGTATCTATCTTGATAAAATGAATGAAACTAGTCAATATGACGAAAATGTTTAATTTTATAATTTATAATGGTATCAATCGTGCAAAAAACGTTATAAGCATGTCGAACGTTAAGGATAACCGATCTCAGTCGTCGCTCCGCTCCTCCTCCAAACAATTGTCTTCGATCGGTATAAAACCCTTACCGTTCTCCATACTTAATATACTATTTAAATATTTAAAAAATTTTAAATGAAGAATGACGCAACTGTAAAAAGGGTTGAAATGGGGGGATTAAATTATGATAATGAAATTCGAACAATTTGGCATAAAAATAAAAGCCATCATTGTAACAATAAACGCCATACCTATGCTCCTGGACGATTACTCCGCATTTAATTTCTATTTTAAATATTTAAAAATCGTTTTTTTGCTCTCCTGAGAAATTTGGCTTTTGTAGTTACGTCATTCCTATTCCGGACCGACGATATTGTACCTCGTATCACCTTTCATTCTATTTACTTTGTCTTCTATTTTTTGTACTAAATGAGAAAAAAAAACATTAAACACCTAATATTTCAGAAGTATAACTAAAAAGTAAGTTGATATTATTTATTAATACTATTTTTACAAAAAAAAAAAAATTTCATGCCTCTGCATACAGGGAATCTCAGCTTTTTTACATCTGCATAAGTTCTTAGAGCAATTTTTATAGTTACATGGTGGTACTAAGTCTGTTCTTGTAGGCAGTAAAACTAAAACTTTTTGGAGCTTTAGAGTCTAGTTATCTATATGATGCATAAGTTCTTAGAGCAATTTTTATAGTTACATGGTGGTACTAAGTCTGTTCTTGTAGGCAGTAAAACTAAAACTTTTTGGAGCTTTAGAGTCTAGTTATCTATATGATATCCATATAAAGTGGATCTAGTTCTTTTGCAGCATCATCAAGGCCCGTCAATTGTGTGTATGCCGCCACATCATAAATGCTCGTTTTATATGCAATGATGACGCTGCAAAAGAACTCGATCCAATTTTATATGGATATCACATATTAGCTCATTTGTATGCGTAGAAGCCGAGTTACGATCAATAAAGCGTCGAAAAATACTTACTTGACAGTGAGCCGATCTTGCGCCTCATAGCGCGCCATTAAAATATCGATATCTTGGCCAAAATAAACTTACGAACATTTTCGTAAGCTCAAATTGTTCCTTTTGAGTTGTTTTATCATTATTGTTAATTAAAGTATAAATGTTTATAGTTCAAATTTGCTTGATACCCTTATAAACAAATTATTGTACAATTTTTTTAAGAAAATTATAACTTCAAAACGGTATAACTTTAAAACAAATGAAGGTATAGTAATTTAACAAACACTGTTTGGAAGCCTATTAATTAAGCTTTAAAATAAGACCTTCTAAGACCCATTTGCATGCGCAGAAGCCGAGTTACGATCGATAAAGCTTCGAAAAATACTTATTTTGCAATTTGAAATTTGCATTGTGCACTAATTTTACAATATCTTGAGTTCTAATTGTTGGATTTAAGTTCAGTAAACGTTTTTTTCTTCGTTTTTTATTAAGGGACAAATTTTATTTGAAACATTTTTTTTATCTTTTTTAGTTTATGAGCCAGAGCCTTATAAACAATTTATAAACAATTAAATTGTTTATAACAAGTTTTTGACCACTCGGATCGAAATCCACCCTTGAAATTCGTAATCAGCAGCCAAAAATCCATCAGAAACCGTTGAGTTTGTTCATCAGAATTGAAAAGGACAAGGTGACCCCTTTGGCGCCTAGACTATAGCTCAAATTGTAGGTTTTTTAATTTGCTACAATTTTCTATTTAAAAGTTTTTCTCTAAAATGAATATCCTAAGCTGCAAAATTAAAAATCTTTAAAAATTGCAAATTTAACAAATGAAAATCGTCATAAATAAAAAACCGCACAAAATTTTTGGTTACATTTTAGTAGAAGTTATTCCTGGCATCGTTCTTTACCACACCTGATAGGTTTCAAAAATTCCTGAATTATATCACGTTTTTTCACCCACAGCCTGGAGTATAACCACAATTTTCTATATTGTGAAAAATAAAGGTATTTTTATTTACTCTTGAGTAAAATTAATATTTTTTTACATACCTCGTAAAAAATTTGATATAAGATGGTTGTATTTTAGATTTTAGACCATTCAGAACATTTTATAAAAAATAACTTTTTCCGTAAAATTAATAATAAAAAAGTAATAATATAATTGAAATACTTAACTGAAAATAATGTTGGTTATCCATAATTTAAGAAAATGTTCAAAAAAAATTTTTATTAGACGGATGTAATTGCATATTTGAATATAGTTCTAATTCCAAATAACTTTTCATAATAATAATTTTCAATATTGTGAAAAATAAAACTAGTTTACTCGTGAGCGAAATTCATATTTTTCGACATACCTCGTATATGTATAACATTTGATATTTAATGGTTGAATCTTAGGTTTAAGACCATGTAGAGCTTTTATGAAGAATAACTTTTTTTAATAAAATTAATAATAAAAAAGTTTTCCATATGGTTCCAACTTACAGGGACATACTGTATACACTTAGGACAAAAAATCGAACTGTCAAAGCTTAATCTAAAGGCTGATTTAAATTGAAGACGTTCTTTAGCATGGGCAGCATTCGGCCGATTTCAAACAGTATTTAAATCAGACCTACAAATACCAAATATAAATATAAATTTAAATACCAAATACTTTAAAGGCAAATACCTTCGACCAGTACGTGTTGCCGGTTCTGACATATGAAACTGCAACAGGGGCTTTTAACAACAGTGCAGTCCACAAATTTCCATTGACTCAGAGAGCTATGGAACGGAGAATGCTCAACATTAAGCTCAGTGATCGCAAATCCAATGAAAACATAGGAAGACGATCAAAAGTGAAGAGTACAGAGGAAAACCAAGGAATGTCACATTTTATACATATTGAGATAAACACCAATAGAGCTTTAATTCTTATGATATCTAAAAACTACTTAGGAGATTCTTAGCAGAATTCTAGCAATTATTAGTCTATAATCTTAATATAACATTAATCTATATTAACTTATTAATTTAATAATGCACCAAAATACTGCTAACATTCCTTATTTTTGTCCAGTGGCGTGCGGACAATCCTGGTCCTTCGCCTGGATACAAATTCTTAAAAAATTTATATAGACTGATCTTTCTGGTTATTGTTCTGAATCGATAGTCTAGTCGATAGTACTAAGTTTTTGCTACCACATGGCGAGAAAAGCCAAAATTCATGAAAAAGTGACATTCCTTGTTTTCCCCTGTACTCTTCAAGTAATAGATGTGATCCAAAAATTGCCATGCTAAATGGAACTGATCAGGATACATAAGAAGAATGGAAGACAACCGTTGAACGAAGCGAATTCTTTAATGGCGACCATGAGCAAGTAAGATAAGAAAAGGCAGATCTCAAGCCAAATGGACTCATGACATCAAGCGAATGGCTGGCCACGAATGGATGCAAAAAACAGCGGACAGAAATGAATGGACACACCTAAGGGAGGCTTATATCCGACGATGGATGGAATACCTGTTGATGATGATAATGATTTTATTTAGGCACTTTTACTCTGAAAAAGGTTGTTTATTATTTAATACTGAAATTACAGATTATTAAATTAATAAATCGTGGGCCTATAAACAGTTAGATCACTTCTCAGTGATTTATTTTACTCACTCAATACCAAATGAAGTTTACAAGAAAGCAGAAACTAATATTTTAAAAAATTGGAAAGAAATCCTTTGTAAAAGGTATAAATTTTTTTTATTAAAAATCCCTTAAAAGGGCTACATCACAACAAAACGTTTTCGATTTTTATAAAAAATGATCATCAGTGTTTGATAAACTGGATGCTAGCTGAGCCACAAAAGAAAAATATCTGGGTAAAAACCCTTTACATAAAATATAGATGCCTTAAAAGTGCATACTTCAATAAAAAGGCCTGTGATGGTCACATGGCAAACAGGATAATGCCCTAAGGTAAAGTATACAGGTTTCCCAACACGTGGGATCCAAATTGAGTTGATCACATTTCAATGACTTAATGGCAACTGGAGCCATAACAGTTGCCATTAAGTCATTGAAATGTGATCAACTCAATTTGGATCCCACGTGTTGGGAAACCTGTATACTTTACCTTAGGGCATTATCCTGTTTGCCATGTGACCATCACAGGCCTTTTTATTGAAGTATGCTTTAAGGCATCTATATTTTATGTAAAGGGTTTTTACCCAGATATTTTTCTTTTGTGGCTCAGCTAGCATCCAGTTTATCGAACACTGATGATGATTTTTTATAAAAATCGAAAACGTTTTGTTGTGATGTAGCCCTGTTAAGGGATTTTTAATAAAAAAATTTTATACCTTTTACAAAGGATTTCTTTCCAATTTTGTGATTGATGATATACAGCCAACTACAGGAAAACTTTTTCTTTTCCTTGTGGATTTTAATATTTTAAAATATGAAAATACAAACCTATGGAAGAGTCTGTCCGTCCAAGGCTCAACGATATTAGGAAACCTTGTTAACAAATCTGAAAGATGCACCAAAATGGTTCCTTTGATGCTAGGATATTCGGTTTTTTCGAAAATTGTAAAGATTAGTCTTATATGTTTCCTACAGAATTCACTAGATACTAACATATACCTAGAAAGACAAAATGTACATTTAGTGACTTGAAAAAGGCATACCTATATGGATATGTATGTATCAAACTTAATTCATCTTTGTACAAACCTTGATAAGGCAACGACGCCAGCGAACTGCAACTCTTCTGATCTGTATATATCCGGCCTTTCGCATACCTGCAAAATATTCAGTGCCATCTGGGATAAAAATCCAGAACCAATGACTATGTCTTTTTCGAGGATCTTTAAAATAAAGTCTGCGTCTGTATCTTCTGCTTGTGCTCCTTCCAAAACAGTCTCATCATTCTATAATTTCATTTAAATAAATCTAGATGTAGAGGATGCTAGCAAAAAGGGAGAAATGCACTTAGTTCAGTCAACGAAGGTGTTTGCTTCTAAATTTTTAGAAACACGTTTTTACTAAATGTTTTTGGTTTTAAATAATAAACTGTTTTAGTTGGGAATAAGCCACACTTTTACTTTGAAATTAAGTTTATTTGACGTTTCGGTTTCCACTTCGGAAATCGTTATCAAAATACAAAACATTAATAAATTAAACAAAATTTTGTTTTTGCTGCTTGGTAAAAAATTATTTTAATGATTTAATTTTATCCGGCTCACTCATATTGGCAATTTGGACATACATTTTACATTTTAAAGTAGATTATTTTAAAATGATATTGCCAATATTTATGAGTTGCGTTCCTGGATCGCACCGATCGACTCAAAAGTAGAATAATTTATATTTTTGATTAGTGTCTAGTCTGTTTGATGGCAAGTGTCTATCCATATACAGTGCACTGGAATAAGTGTTAACCCCCCCCCCGCAACCCTACTAACTTATTTTTATTTTTAGCACATAAACAAAACGCTCGGACAGGTTGATTTTTAAACCGCAAAAATTTCGGTCTAATGCTTTTAGCAGCTACTGCTGCTGGTACTGGATTACGGAACCGAACCCATACGTTTGAGCTCATCCCATAGGTACTCGATGGGATCAATATCAGGACTCAATGGAGAGCCAGTCCATTGTTGTATTGGTGTTATCCAAGTAATCTTTCGTAATCCACGTTGTGTGACATCAAGCGTTATCATACATTATAATGGAGCCGTTGCGTATGTAGCCGACATAAGGAATAGCATGTTCTTCGAGAATATCCGTAATGTAACAATCCACAATAGTCAACACCCCGAAGTATGAGCGGGAACACAAAGCGTACCAATACTCATACGCTTATGAAACGCACCTGGCGGATCATAAGGGCCTTCACATTTTACTCTTCTTCAACTTGTCTTGAGTGAAATGTCCTTAATCTTTTCTATCAGCCTCTCTTGGCTAACTCTTGTTTTTTTCCGACCCCGAATGGCGATTAGGTTTCCGAAGGCAGACGGGTCACTATATTTCTTTCTACTACAGATTCTTCCCATATACACCTTTTTCCCTCCCCATCTTACCCAACAAAATATGGAGAAAACCAGATGCAAAAAATCCGTAAGTTAAGGTGGAAGCTATCGTGCTAAAAACTGAATGGTCGCACGTCACGCGGCCGCTAACGATGCTCTTGGGACACCGGGCGAAATCCCATTGAAAATTAGCCTTATTCCTGTACGCGGGGCTCTACAGGAATCGACAACGATCCCCAGCTACTCGTGGGAATAAATATGAATACTCACCAACATGCAAGGCAAGCACGGTGTTTAAATGCCACAAACCCGACCAGTGTAAACCAACCCTATTCAAAGTGCGTCAAAAATATAAACCTCAACATCGCCACATATAATGCTCGGTCGCTCTCTACCGAAGAAAGGTTCGAAGAAATGGAGGAAGAACTTTCAAAAGTGAATTGGGATATTGTGGGTATCAGCGAAGTTAGAAAAAAAGGAGAGAATCTTATCTCACTCCCATCAGGCCATCTGTGGTACTACAAAGGAGAAGAGGAATCGACAGTCGGAGGAGTCGGCTTCTTTGTTCACAAAAGAATTGCGAACAGAATTGTGTCAATAAACCAAATATCAACAAGGGTGGTCTACTTAAACATCAAAATGAGCACCAGATATATCCTAAAGTTCATTCAAGTATACGCACCTACTACAGGCCATTCAGATGAAGAAGTCCAAATATTCTACGACCAAATATCCTGTGCAATCAAGGAAAATCCTGGCCACTTGTTAATAATAGGCGGTGATTTCAACGCCAAAATAGGTACCAAGGAAGACCCCTCTGAAATAATATTGGGAAATTTTGGAAGCGAAGGCAGAAATGATAGAGGCAAACAACTGTTAACTTTTCTTTTGGAAAACAATCTCTATCAAATGAACAGCTTCTTTAAAAAGAAAAAACACAGAAGATGGACCTGGGAAAGTCCAGATGGAAAAACAAGGAACGAAATCGACTATTTCTTAACAAATAAAAAAGAATTATTTAAAGACGTAAATGTGTTAAACCAGTTCAGCACAAGCAGTGATCACAGGTTAGTAAGAGCTAAAATAACGATATCGATCGAAAAGGAAAGACTCAAAATGATAAATAAGAAACACCCAAAGAAATGGGTAAAACCAACTAATATTCAGGAGTTCGAAAAATATATTAATGATACATTGAAAGATACAACAACAACAGACATTAATATACTGAACAAGCAAATAATCACCACAATACAACAGGCTCAAACTAAATACTGTCCAACAAACCAAAAAGATGAAAAACTAAGTCAACCTACTAAAACCCTTATAGAACTAAGACGACAGATGAAAGGAGATACAAGTTCCAGCAAAGAAGCGCTAAATCAAATAAATAAGACTATCACAAAGTCAATAAGAAAAGACATAAGAAACTACAATGTAGAAAAAACAAAACAAGCAATAGAGCAAAATAAGAACATGAAAGTTTTGAAGAACGTAAGCGTACAAAAAGGAAAAATAGAAATCAACAAACTAAGAAACAGAACTGGAAAAGAAACTACAAACAGAGATGAAATATTAACAATAGTCGAAGAGTTCTACACAGAGTTATACAAATCAAGAAAAAAAGATGACAATGCGCAACCTCCAATTACAGTAAAAACTGGGGTATTAAATCAAGGATCGGATTTAATGCCCGATATAACAAAATCAGAAATCAAAGAGGCTCTGAAGAAAATGAAAAATAATCGAACCCCAGGTGAAGATGGAATAGTATCAGAAGCACTAAAAATTGGAGGAAATATACTACTTGAAAAAATTAAACAACTTTTCAATATCTGCCTTCACAACGCCAATATTCCAACAGACTGGAACAACGCTACTATGATTCTATTACACAAAGCAGGAGACAAAGCCAATTTAGAGAATTACAGACCGATTAGCCTCCTCAGCCATTTATATAAGTTATTTACGCGAATAATAGTTAAGAGAATAGAAAGAAAGTTAGAGACTTATCAACCAAGAGAACAGGCAGGATTCCGAAAAAATTACGGAACAAATGACCATCTACAAAGTATAAAAACCCTGATAGAGAAAGTAGTGGAATACAATAAACCCCTAGTTCTAGTTTTTATCGATTTTCATAAAGCCTTTGACACAGTTGAACTTAGCAAAATATTACAGGCGCTTAAAGAATGCAGGCTAGATTATAGGTATACAAAATTATTACACAAAATATACTTACAGGCAACAACCACTGTCAAATTACATACTAACAGTAATCGCATAAAAATAGAACGGGGGGTTAGACAAGGAGACCCAATGTCACCTAAACTGTTTAATACGGTCTTAGAACATGCTTTCAAGAGTTTGGATTGGATGACAAAGGGAATAAAAATAGATGGAGAATACCTAAACAACTTACGTTTCGCCGATGATATAGTCATAGTAGCTGATGATCTAGGTATGGCAAGAGAGATGGTACAAGAACTCGTTGTAGCTACAGAAAATGTAGGTTTAAATATAAACATCTCAAAAACAAAAATAATGACAAATTTGGTACCCAACCAGAACATTAGTATTGGTGGGAAGGAAATAGAACTCGTAGATAGATATAAATACCTGGGACATGAAATTACGATTGGCAGGGATAACCAGACTCATGAGCTGAAGAGAAGAATCGGTCTTGGGTGGGCAGCATTTGGAAAACTGAGAGAAACTTTTAAAAGTGAGTTACCCACATGTCTAAAGAGAAAGGTATTCGATCAGTGCGTCCTCCCAGTCTTGACGTACGGATCAGAAACACTTACCTTAACTAAAGCCTCGGCTACCAAACTAAGAGTCACGCAGAGAAGAATGGAGCGGTCAATGTTAGGAATAACTCTGCGAGACAAAATCAGAAACGAAGAAATCAGGAGAAGAACAAAGGTGACTGACGTCATCGAGAGGATAGCCAGGTTGAAGTGGAGATGGGCAGGACACGTAGCCAGAATGACAGATGGGCGATGGACGAAGAGGTTATTGGAATGGAGGCCAAGAGAAGACAAGAGAAGCGTCGGTCGACCGCCTACAAGATGGACTGACGACTTAAGAAAGGTAAATAAAAACTGGATGAGGGCGGCGCAGGATAGATGGGGTTGGAAACGAGGGGAGGAGGCCTATGTTCAGCAGTGGACTTTTGAGGCTGGATGATGAACAATCCACTGTCAAACCCCATCCGCAACTACCATCGAGTACGAACACAAGCTCTGTTTCTCTTTCTAAAGATATATCATCCCAAAACATATACGAACTACCTCCATAGCTCACTGTTTTGATACTGCATCGCTGTGCAAATGGTTTTCCGGGCCTTCGATAGCCGCGTCGTCTTCTGTCATTGCTTTACAAGCACACTCGACTCTCGTCAGAGAATAAAACTCTGCTCCATTGGCCAAGGCCCCAGTTAACGCGTTCTTGGGCAAACTGAAGTCGAGCTTGTTTCTGACGTGCGTTCAATTTGGGCCCTGTGTTAGCTTGTTTGGGAATCAAAGTGACAGCCTTAAGTCTTCTCCTAACTATCCACAGAGCGACGGTGACACCTCGAACATTCCTCAATAATTATTGAAGCTCAACTCCTGTCTCATGTCGATTCCGCAAGGCACTCAAGACAATGCATCGATCATCAACGTCGCCGACCCGAACCTGGTCGTCGAATATAGCTACCGGTCTCCTGGTATCGACGGTCTCCTGTTGAGACTGCATACTGCGTCGTACTGAGGCAACGGGCGACAGTTCTCCGACTATAGTGCTTTCGTAATTATGCAATTAACTGGGCCGCCTTCACTGGTGAAGTATCCATTTATCAAATATTCACCTAATGCACTTCGAAGTGTACACACCGTCAACGTTTGAAAAGCGACTGAGACGACCATCGGCAAATTCATAGAGGTCTAAATTGCGTAGAACATGTCCGTTACAATGTTTGCTGCATTCTCTACGTCATACAGAAGATTGGAAAATTTTACAATTCATTGCCAATTTGCATAAAGCAATTATTTTTTGGAAGCTCTATAATAAACAATATTTTTTGAATCAGGTGTTTTAATTCAAGGACGACAACCTGAATTTACTAAGCATAAACTACCATTCATCGATTTTTTGCTCGCAAGTGTAGTTCATTCGATTACATGAAATCAACATTAACTTAAGAATATCCGTTGTCTTTAAAAAGACAACCACAAGCATTGAAGACAGTAAAATTCTTCTGGTAGTGATCTCATAATAAATCAATTCGAAAAAACAACATGAAATTAAAATATTGGATGAATTTTTTACCAAGCAACAAAAACAAAATTTATTTAATTTAGTGTTACGTATTTTGATAACGATTTCGCAAGTGAAAATCGAAAAGTCACATAAATTTAATTGCAAAGTAAATTTGTGGCTTACGCCCAACTAATATTCAACTAATATTTAGAACAAAATAATACACAAACAAAACAAAGATAAGTTTTTGATTACTTGTTATTAAAAGAGATATTTATTACAAGTAATCAAAAACTTATCTGACCTAAAAGATTAAAAAGTTTTTAAAGATTTTTACTCCTCATTGACTGTACTATATAGTACAAAGATCTTCTTACCATGGTATGTGATGCTTCAGCAGCAGTTGTAGCTGTCAATGACCTGTTCTTATCCTTTTTCCTTTTAGAAGTTTTTCCCGTGTTCGAGGTCTTTTTCCGCTCGTCCCGTACATTCTGTCGTCTTTTCAGTTCTTTGTACACGGTATCGTCCATGTATTCCAATTGCTTGAGAGCTATGTAACCGCACATTTGACACAACCGTATCAAAGCGTACTGGGGGACTTCGAATTCGGGATTGTCTGACAGTTTTTTGTTTAGTTTAGGAGCCACAGCGTTTAGTAGTTGTTCGGCGAAGGTTTCAGGTTTAGAACTTAGCTGAAAATTATTGCAACATTTAAAACTAAAACATTTAAAAAGTAAAATTAACCACCTATAGTTTACATGGTTGGAATTCCAACAAATGAAACAGCTATATCTTATAATGATGTAAAGGTTAGGCCACTGCACCCCTGTTTTAGTGTCACTGTCAAAGTGTCACGAGGGCAAAACAAATCAATAATTTTTAAGAGTTCGAGTGTAATTTGATAAGATTATTTCATGAATAAAACTTTTTTTAAATCATTTTAACTAATATTTTATTGATATCATCGCCTGAATATTTGCTAAACCTGTTCCTGGTGTTCTCTTTGACAAGTTATAAAACGAACTGAAAAAGTCATAACTTCAACTGATTGTTCCTAACGGTACAGATTATTAAATAAAATGGACTAATAAAAACAAAGTTGTCTAAATGTAATTCGGAGTGGTATTTGGGTTTTCTTGCTTTGGAGTTGATGGTGAGCTCGATGTGCAGCTTGTTGAATTTGACAGGTGAAGTGGTTTATAGCTTTATCTATGTCATCTTTTTCTTTTAGTATGATTCCAAGATTTAGATTTGTGTCAAGCAGGTACTTGAATTCACATCAGTTAGTATTAGGGGAAGTCAACTTGGGTATTTCAGGTCGTTTGATTATGTGGGTGCTGAGTGTTGCTATGATTGGTGTGTGGACAGACGAGAGATCGCAATTTGCTTCTATGTCTGTGTAGTTTGCTGCAATTCCTTTTAAGATGAAAAAGTCTAGTAGATCTGGGAGTCTATTTGTATCGGATGGCCAGTACGTTGGTTGTCCCCTCGATAAGTAGGTTCAGTTTGTGTTGTTGATGGCATCTAGTATGCTTCTGCCTTTTGGTGTAATGAGTCGTGAATCGTGAACCCCAATTCGTATGCTTAGCATTCCAATCACCTCCAACAATGAATTTGTTACCTAGTTTGTTGCATAGTTCTTTGTATTCTTCAGTTGTGATTCCATATCTAGGAGGGCTATATATTGCAGCCATTTCGAAGTCCCAAGGCCTGGCATCTATATTAAGTATTGTTGCTTGTATCTTATTTGTTTTATGTTCCGGCATTTGATGATATTGTATATTGTTCCTTATGATTATTGCCGATCCTCCATGGGCTGTTTTATCTCAGTGACTAGTGTGGTGTACTGAGTATTGAGGTATTTTAATTACGTTTCTTACTGTGAAATGCTTTTCGGATACAAATAGGATGTATATTTCGTTGTCCTCTAGGACCTAGGAATTGGATTACTTCTGCTTTATGGTTTGCTAAACTATTTGCGTTCCACTAGGCTATTCGAACAGATCTAACGAATTTTATTAATTAATGTTGTTAGCGTGGTAAGGATCATGCTGTTTTGATTCATTAGTTGGCTGAACAGTGCTTTAAATTCGTTTAATAATAAGTTCATTTGAGACCCTATGTCAGCTACTTGATTTCCTGCTCTTACTGCTTGAGCACAGGATTGGGTTCCATTCTGTTAACGGTACTGTTGTTGTTGGTACTGTGATTGTTGACTCTGATACTGTGAAGTTGGTGCTGGGTTAACATTTTGACTATTTTGAATCGGATTATTATGGGTTGAATAGAACGAAAACGGAATCCAGGCCGTAGAAGAATGTCATGGTTGCGGAATTTGAGAGAGTGGTTTGGCTGCACCACTAATGAACTTTTTAGGTCAGCTGTAAACAAGGTCAGCGTAGCCTTGATGATTTCCAATCTCCGATAGGAGTGGCACAAGAAGAAGAAGATTATGGGTTGACTGATTTTCGCTTTGTCGGTTATTTCTTACATTTTGCAAGTCCTTGTAAATTATGTAGCCTTTATAGTTTACAGGGCACATTTTGCTGGTGTATTTCTGAGTTTTGTACATTCTGGCGTTGGATGACTTCCTCCACATTTCACGCATGCGTAAGGCCTTATACAATACGCTTCTGTGTGTCCATAACGCTGGCATTTTGTTATATTGTTCTTTTTGTGAGGAGGATCAAAGCTGACTTTCATATTGCCGATATGATCCAGTGTATAAATGTGTTTGTTGTTTTCTTTCGGTTCTAGGTCCACATAGAACATTGACAAAGGTGCTTTCTTGACTCTGAGTAAGACGTTAATGATATTACGGACAGTATGCCCTGATTTAGCTAGTTCACTTTTTATTTCTACAACTGGCATCGAGTGGGGTCAATTCCTTATAACTACCCTACAAGCTCTATCTTGTTTTACTTACTTGGTATGTGTGGTGAACTATTTTGCTGCTATGTAAATGCTGTATAAGTTTTCTGTATGATTCAATAGTTTTGGTGTTTATTTTTATTGTATCGTTTGTGAGAGCTTTTGACTGGTAGTCTTTTCCTTTAATGACTGTTGATGGTATTCAGTCATTTTTTGATATCATTTACCCCATAAATAAATATAGGCGGAGGTTTAGGTATTTCTAGTGTGTTATTACTATCGGTTTTCTAATGGTTCAAATATGTTCTTAATACTCAAATGCGTTTTTGCTTTGTCATCTTTGGGGTTTGTTTTTTTTTTGTAATTTTTTTGACTGTTTGCCAATCGTGAACGTTTTCTATGGTTTCGTCGTCTTGGTCGCTCCAGTTTGCCATGGCAATTTCCTCTTCACTGAGGATGTATTGGAAAGCATTTGATGTATTTGGTTGATCCATTGTAGGTGCAGGGAGGTTTAGGTCATATCGATGATTATTGTTTGGGAATGGAGTAGCCGGGATATATTGGTTTGTTACCTATTGGCTGCTCGGGAACACATAATGGGGGCGATATTACTGGAGGTTCTTGAGGCTGCGTATATATTTGTAGCACATAATACGACTCCCCATTTGGCACTTGATTTTGGTGGTACATTTCCTTAATATAGTACGCCACTGAGTTAAAATTAATCACATAAATAGTTATTTAAAATTAATCACTTAAATCGTTATTTACTTTTTATTTCACTAATTATCTGCAATAAACTAGTCCCGGTCGATAGCCGAGACCGGCAGAAAAACTTGGAATTTGAATCTGGAGAGCGACATGGTACGTGTTTACTGCTCGGAATTCAAATACGAACTACACTTAAATATATATTATTTTTAAATATGTTACAGACATTTATAAAAATTAATTGTTTTAATTGAACAGTAGAAAGTTACTTATTTTAGATTCATATGTAAAAATGTGATTTGTTTCACTTTTTTTGTGGGAAGTCTTGTTCGTCTATCGGATAAAATGATCCCGTTTTTGAAAAAAAAAAAACACCTTTCGCAAGGTACATACGTTGTTTGACGATCGTTCAGTTGGGAGCACCTACGTTGAGACATGGACAAGTAAATCATTTTATGCGGTACAGGTAGGTTTATTATTGTTTGAATTTTATTTTTATATTTATCTACAACGTACTTAACAATTAATTTTGCAGTTAATTTGTTTAATAAAAAATTATGCATCTACTTTTGGAGTAGAACTTTTTGATATGCTATTAATATACATTTCTTAATCAAATTATAAAAAGTTATACAAATAATTCGGAATTAAATGAAATAGAAACACCTCGACTGGCTAAGCAAACTATTGATAGAAAAAATATGACAAATGCTAATGAAACATTTCAACAATATTTGTTGAATACCTTAAAGAGAGATGTAGATGAGGACAAAAACTTTGCACTTTCAATAGTTCCTTCATTACAGTCTTTACAGACAGCGAAAAACTTTACGCAAAAATTCAAATTTTACAAGTATTTCAAACAATAAAAATAGAAGAGTTAAGGACTTTACAGCTACTTAATTACATAACCTTCAGGATATTCACACAATCAATTATCCAACGTGCCACGCCTAACTTAAATATCAACAAAAAATTCGAATTAACTCAACGATATGTTGACACAGCGAAATCTCCAATACAACTATCGAGTGTATGCTCACCCTACACAACTAAATAGTTTAGTCGAGAACAAATCTCAATACCCTCACGATTCGACGAAATAGTTGTTCGACTAAAAAGTTGTATATGTTACAGTTCAAGTTGATTATCCAGATGGAGTTGACTATTCTTAGTTCGAGTCAACTCAAACGGCTGGTTTTAGTAAAAGTTGATTATAAATATAAAATGAAGATTTTTATTCAACATTTACTAGTAAAAGTAGACTCCAACTAGGAAAAGTATACTCTTCCCAATGCCATTTAGTAAAAGTTGATTCACACAAACAACCGATTCTAGAAGTTAAATGTTACTGGATATTAGGCCAGGAAATGAAACATTTTGGCTCGCAATTTTTTTTCCAGCATGGATTTACTTGAAATTTTCAAAGAAGGTAGGGAATAGCCCAAGAATCATTTTCTATATCATACCGCTGTACGCTAAAACCTTAGGGTTGGTTGCCACCCCATCTCGGGGGCAGAAATTTTTCATTACATTTTAACCATGGAAATCGATGGAAAATGTAATTCTTGGAAAAAAATGTTCTTTCGGTTTTCTTCGTAAAACTAACTCACGATATGTTGACACAGTGAAATCTCCAATACAACTATCGAGTGTATGCGCACCCTACACAATTAAATAGTTTAGTCGAGAACAAATCTCAATACCTTCACGATTCGACTAAATAGTTGTATATGTTACAGTTCAAGTTGATTATCCAGATGGAGTTGACTATTCCTAGTGCGAGTCAATTCAAACGGCTGGTTTTAGTAAAAGTTGATTATAAATATAAAATGAAGATTTTTATTCAACATTTACTAGTAAAAGTAGACTCCAACTAGGAAAAGTATACTCTTCCCAATGCCATTTAGTAAAAGTTGATTCACACAAACAACCGATTCTAGAAATTAAATGTTACTGGATATTAGGCCAGTAAATGAAACATTTTGGCTCGCAATTTTTTTTCTAGCATGGATTTACTTGAAATTTTCACAGAAGGTAGGGAATAGCCCAAGGATTATTTTCTATATCATACCGCTGTACGCTAAAACCTTAAATGGGTTGCCACCCCATCTCGGGGGCGGAAATTTTTCATTACATTTCAACCATGGAAGTCGATGAAAAATGTAACTCTTGGAAAAAAATGTTCTTTGCGTTTTTCTTCGTAAAACTGATACTTTTCGAGTTATTCGCGGTTGAAAGTAAGTTTTTCGACGAAAAAATCGACTTTTTAGAGGGTTTTTTGAGAATAACTCAAAAACTATACATTTAATAAAAAAACTGTAGCTTTAAAAATTGTATCTTTTAGAAACACAAACAAAATCCTTTTTTTATACTTTTTCTACGACCAATACAAACTGAGATACGGTATGTTAAACGTTAGCTTTTTTCGTCAAATGCATAATTTCAAATATTCAAAGCCAAATAACGGAAAAACTTTGCATTTTTCGAGGAAAACTTAGAGAATATTTTTTGAAGTATACAATTAGACCTTTAAAAAAAGTTTCTAGCATAAAAATTGAGCGACTTATGATCAAAATAAGGTCGGTACCTACATTTTTCTAAGAAAAAATCAGTGAAAACAACCCCTTCACTACCCTCCTAATTAAAATTGATCTTCGCCCGTGTGTAATGATTTTTGTATATGTTTTATCAATACACTCAAGAAGTTTGATCTATTTAAAATTTAGAAAAATTTGAGTTCAAAGATAAAATAATTTTTGGCAATTTCGTAATTTTCACTCTTTTCTTCAAAATTCACCCAGAATTTTTCACTCAAAATATCTTTGAAAATATTAGAGATACGAAAAAAATGATACAGTACTAAATTGTATTTTTTTAATAACTAAAATTAACCTGTGCATAGATTTTCTTTACAGTGAATATTTAGCGAGGTATAGCTGTTTAAAACGTCTATTCACAAGCAAACACCTCCTTATTCGAGCCCTTTAAACTCACCCTACTTAAAAACTAAGGGATCTTACGGAATTTAATTTACATAGTGTGTTGGGATACACCACATCTCTTAGTAATCTTCTTATTAAAACAAATCCTTTTAATAATTAAAAATGTCTTTAGCAAAACAAACTACGTTTGTTTATAGTAAATACGATCGACCTACATTAGCACATATCGGTGTAACAGTTTAGGTTTGACCAAGGTCGGTTTGAAATAACAATAGTATTCATTATTTTTATAACCCAGTCGACTCAGCGCTTTTAATCAAAACAATCTTACTTCCATTATATACCAAAACAATAACAGGAGAATACCGATTATTAGTTCTAATTCCATCGCGAACAGTAAGTCATTAATATTGGAGATCCCAAAGGGAAAACATCACAGCTACTGAGAACTAACGTACCACCAGCTTTTTTACCGTTAGTACTCTAACTTACAAAATAAATGCATCTACGGTGATACGAGTTATTTCATCACCCCTTATGGTAGGGGGTAACCAACCCTTAATTATCTAAGGTGGCTCAGAAGGTAGGAGCCACCATATGGCGATCCAAGACCAGGGAAGAACTCAGGACTGGTAAACGGAACAAGGATGGGAGGAAACTCGTCCAAGGATGAACTCCAGGAGAATGGAGTAGTGAACAGCAACTTTATCGTCAAGAATAAGGACGTCAAACCCGATACGGAGCTGAAGGTGCTGCTTTACATAATTACGGCTGTTCTGATTTCTAGATTGGCGTGGTCACTATGGAAGGCCCACAGAAGGAACCTCAAAAGGAACATTCATCGTGGACTGGCGAGATCAACAGCGAACATTGAAGTGTAAAAGTGGTAAGTCCATATTAGCTATTTTTATGGTATTTCCTGATTCGTATAATAATTAAGTATTTTATGATATTAGTCCTGATTCGTATAATATAAAGTATAAAGTATAAAGTAATATTAACGTAATTGTAATTTAAGATGCACATAACCTTTTAAGTTTTACCTATTTTTATTTAACTATTCTATTTTTAATTACCTTATTGGTATTATATTGAATTTTTTTTTAACCCTGATATTAGTTATTATAGGACGCAATGATACAATTTTTATATGATTTTTATATATTTACCAACATATATTTTTATCTTTACTGACTTTTATCCACTTATTACTTTACCTACTGATTTTTATTACATTTTTATTGGTCTACTGATTTTTATGGTGATTTATATTGATTGATATAATGATTTTTTATTGCAATTTACTATATTTTTACTTTTTTCACATAATATTTTATATACATATGTATATTTACTATACCTCGTAAGACTGTCAAAGGCTATAGCGGGATAAGATGGTAAAATCTGCACTCGGCTCGATTCTTACTTGGTATAGGGCAATCTAAAGTACATACCTAAAAACCCCCCTAACCAAAATTTTAGCTCCCTACCTGGCTCCAGGTGTCCCCTATCGGAAAAAATGTGTTTTTTCGAAAAAAAATTTTTTTGAGCGAACCTTTGCTTTAAAAACTGTGAAAAAATTTGTGAATATAGATTTTTATGCCCAAAAACACACTGATTTTTTTCAGATTTTTCGGATCAAAATTGAGCTCAGGAAAAATTTTTGAATTTTTCAAAAAATTTTTAGGTTATGTAGATAATTTTTGGCTAGCTGTGAAATAATTTTTTTTAGTGTATTTTATTCCACTCTTTTGAATGGCGAAGATAGATTTGCTATTTTCTCGCCGGAAATTCCTCAAAATTCAAAAAAACCCATTTTTTAGTGTGTCCCCCTCATATTTTTAGCGTTTACTGAGCGACCCTTTGATTTAAAAAATCCGAAAATATTTTGAATTAAACATACATTGTTTTGTCCAAAAGCATCCAGATTTTTTTGATTAAAATTGAGCTCAGGAAAAATTTTTGAATTTTTCAAAAAAATTTTAGGTTATGTAGATAATTTTTGGCAGGCTGCGAAATAATTTTTTTTAGTGTATTTTTTCCACTCTTTTGAATGGCGAAGATAGATTTGCCAGTTTCTCGCCGGAAATTCCTCAAAATTCGAAAAAACCCATTTTTTAGTGTCCCCCCTCATATTTTTAGCGTTTACTGAGCGATACCTTGACTTAAAAAATCCGAAAATATTTTGAATTGAACATACATTGTTTTGCCCAAAAGCATCCTGATTTTTTCTGATTTTTTGATTAAAATTGAGCTCAGGAAAAATTTTTGAATTTTTCAAAAAATTTTTAGGTTATGTAGATAATTTTTGGCAGGCTGCGAAATAATTTTTTTTAGTGTATTTTTTTCCACTCTTTCGAATGGCGAAGATACATTTGCCATTTTCTCGCCGAAAATTCCTCAAAATTCGAAAAAACCCTTTTTTAGTGGGTCCCCACATATTTTTAGCGTTTACTGAGCGACCCTTTGATTTAAAAAATCCGAAAATATTTTGAATTAAACATACATTGTTTTGTCCAAAAGCATCCAGATTTTTTTGATTAAAATTGAGCTCAGGAAAAATTTTTGAATTTTTCAAAAAAATTTTAGGTTATGTAGATAATTTTTGGCAGGCTGCGAAATAATTTTTTTTAGTTTATTTTTTTCCACTCTTTTGAATGGCGAAGATAGATTTGCCAGTTTCTCGCCGGAAATTCCTCAAAATTTGAAAAAACCCATTTTTTAGTGTCCCCCCTCATATTTTTAGCGTTTACTGAGCGATACCTTGACTTAAAAAATCCGAAAATATTTTGAATTGAACATACATTGTTTTGCCCAAAAGCATCCTGATTTTTTCAGATTTTTTGATTAAAATTGAGCTCAGGAAAATTTTTTGAATTTTTCAAAAAATTTTTAGGTTATGTAGATAATTTTTGGCGGGCTGCGAAATAATTTTTTTTAGTGTATTTTTTTCCACTCTTTCGAATGGCGAAGATACATTTGCCATTTTCTCGCCGGAAATTCCTCAAAATTCGAAAAAACCCTTTTTTAGTGTGTCCCCTCATATTTTTAGCATTTACTGAGCGATCCCTTGACAACATCCGAAAATATTTTGAATTGAACATACATTGTTTTGCCCAAAAGCATCCTGATTTTTTCAGATTTTTTTTGATTAAAATTGAGCTCAGGAAAAATTTTTGAATTTTTCAAAAAATTTTTAGGTTATGTAGATAATTTTTGGCTAGCTGCGAAATAATTATTTTTAGTGTATTTTTTTCCATTTTTTTGAATGGCGAAGATAGATTTGCCATTTTCTCGCCGGAAATTCCTCAAAATTCGAAAAAACCCCTTTTTTTTTAGTGTGCCCCACTCATATTTTTAGCGTTTACTGAGGGATCCTTTGATCTAAAAAAAATCCGAAAATATTTTGAATTAAACATACATTGTTTGTTAAAAAGCATCCTGATTTTTTCAGATTTTTTTAATTAAAATTGAGCTCAGGAAAAATTTTTGAATTTTTCAAAAATTTTTTAGGTTATGTAGATAATTTTTGGCTAGCTGCGAAATAATTTTTTTAGTGTATTTTTTCCACTCTTTTGAATGGCGAAGATATATTTGCCAGTTTCTTGCCGGAAATTCCTCAAAATTCGAAAAAACCCATTTTTTAGTGTGTCCCCCCTCATATTTTTAGCGTTTACTGAGCAATCCCTTGACTTAAAAAAGAATGTGTGTGTACTTTGTACGCACGTAAGAAGTTATACTTCTATTATATGATTTAAACGAAATTAATATACTTTTTATTTATATTTTGTTTAAATATTAAACTAATTTATACTTACTACTTCTCAAACATTTTTATTAGAACAGTGCCAAAAATTAAAATAATAAAAGAATAAAACACACACAAACACATTAAACAAGCCACAAATCATGTCTGAACATTAATTGTCGAAAAATTTTTTAACTAAATACGTATTTTTCTGAAAATACAATTATATAATATATATACTTACAATCATAAAATGTATTAAAAAAAACAAAAAAGAAAGTTACTATTGGGACTCGAACCAGCGCTGATAAGCGCGGTTGGTATTGGAATTCATTCGCCTTCAACGCTTAGCCACGGACACTATGTGTCATTATTTACGAAGATCGACTAACTAAACGGATTAAACTTGTGATATTTTGATATTTTGAAAATTGATCAAATTATTTTAATTTTGAATTGAAATGATTTAGAATTGAAAAAATACAACAAAACATAGAGTAAGAAAACAATATATTAGGTGAATATTGATAGACATTTTGATGGCAATCAAATTATATAAATAAAAGTATTACATACTATGTATTTTGGCAGATCAAATAGGTAGGTTTATACCCATGATACATTGACAATTATTACGTACCTGTTGCTTTTAAAAACTATTTAAAAGTCACTACAATATTATAAACTTTTTTGTTTCTGTCCTCACAACAATAAAACTAATATATTATACATTTGTTTACCTTTACCTTTACCTCCAAACCACAGCTGTCCTACAGCTGCCATATCGGATAATTTTTGACATGTCATTTGAACATCCAATCAGAACAAAGTTATAATGCGCATCCGCCGGGCTGATAGGTTTTAACATATAAAAATTCACCCTCTATCGCCGGTAAAGAAGTATAACTTCAAAAATCCGAAAATATTTTGAATTGAACACACATTGTTTTGCCCTAAAGCATCCTGATTTTTTCAGATTTTTTTGATTAAAATTGAGCTCAGGAAAAATTTTTGAATTTTTCAAAATTTTTTTAGGTTATGTAGATAATTTTTGGCTAGCTGCGAAATAAATTTTTTTAGTGTATTTTTTCCACTCTTTTGAATGGCGAAGATATATTTGCCAGTTTCTCGCCGAAAATTCCTCAAAATTCGAAAAGACCCATTTTTTAGTGTCCCCCCTCATATTTTTAGCGTTTATTGAGCGACCCCTTGATTTAAAAAATCCGAAAATATTTTGAATTGAACATACATTGTTTTTCCCAAAAGCATCCTGATTTTTTCAGATTTTTTTGATTAAAATTGTGCCAAGGAAAATTTTTGAATTTTTCAAAAAAAAAAAATTAGGTTAGGTATGTAAGTAATTTTTGGAAAATTTCGAAATAATTATATTTTCGTGAATTTTTTTTTTCGTTTTTTTGAATGGCGGGGTTAGATTTTCTCTCCGGAACTTCCTCACATTTCGTAAAATAAAAAAACACTTTTTTGATGTCTCCCCTCCCCATTTTTGAGCCCATAAACTGCATATCAATAAATAACGATTTTTGCTATTTTGTTTGTTATTATTTCTACTGACATGATCAAGTTTGCCGTTTTCAAACCAAAACATGATCAAAATACAACAAAAGTTCTTTTTTGATATGTTCTCCCATATTTTAAGCACATAATCTAATTTATACGTGACTCTTTTAATACTTTTTACACCAAAATATTTTGGTAAAACATCATTTTCTCAAAATAACCGATGACAAAAATCTGAAACTTTTATTCCATTTTTTAATAGGAAAACAGATGAAATACGATTATTTGATGATCCAGTTCGTAATTTACTTACTTACTTAGTCCTAAGCATTTCTACCTTTAGGTGTAAGGCTGGTTCGTAATTTAAATAGACATAATATAACCAATATCTGCGGAATATCTCTAGAAAGCTATGTATTAAATGGATGATTTAATAATCAACCACACTTCAGTTTATGTAAAAAAGCTTTTCAATGATGAACTTGCTTTGGTTTTTGATGGGACATATTTACGTCGTCAAAAATGTAAAAATAATTACCAAAACCGACACAACTATTATGAGAAAAGTAATGGATGATCCAGTTGGTATAAGAACTGGATCATCACTGGTATCATGAAGGAAGGTGATGTTTGCATCGTGGACAGAGGTTTTAGGGATGTGATACCCTACCTAAAAATCAAGGATTCAAGGTTCTTATGCATGCCTTAGAAGGAAAAAGGTCTAATTTAAGTGCGATTGAAGCAAATAAATCTTCCTTCGTCACAAAACTGATATGGGTTTTAGAGGCAATCCATAGCATCCTTAGCAAAAAATACAAGTCCTTTCACCAGCAATTGGACAATAGACTTATACCAAAAGCTGCTTCATATGCTAAGATTACATGTTTCCCCAATAACACTTTTGGTAAATGGTTATAGTGATAAATATGATGATGGATTGCAAGAGATAATAATTCGAAGAATTTTGGACTCGAAATCAAAGGAAAATACATTAGCATTAGAGGTTAAAACACAGAGATGGTTCAGGCGGCCCACTACTGCGGTAAAACTAACTGGTCAAGAAATTGATGATTGGAGATTCCGGAGATGAATGAAAGGGATGTAAAAGAATTTTTTTCGGCGACCTACCAGTTAGGTCAAGCCAGGTACGGAGGTATTTTGCGCCATGCTTGTGACTGTACCAACGGATTAGGAACTGTAGGGCGTAGGGTCCTGTTCTCACATTGCAGCAATCATTTATTATCTTATTAGCAATGCTAAGTATAAGTCAAAAATTATTAGACCAGCAAAAATGCTTTCAGACTTGTTTATCATACATATCAGATACTGATCAAGTAATAACCGAAGATACATAGTGACGAAGACTCAAACTAGTATTTCAATGTAAATTAGAGCATATAGTTTACTAGGTTGTAATTTTGTAATTATATATTTCATTATTATTAAAAAAAATTGAAACAACAAAAGTTCAATATGAAAATAAATATATATCTATTAATTTGATCCATAAATTATAATATGTAAATGATAATCACCACTCGAATAAAGGGGGAGCAAAAATCGTTATTGTCACGCATTAATTTAATTAATGCGTGACAAATATCAAAAAAGAGCGTTTGTTGTATTTTGAGCAGGTTTTGGTCTGAAAATGGCAAACCTGATCATATCAATAGACATAACAAACAAAATATCAAAAATAGTTATTTATTGACATGCAGTTAATTGACATGCAGTTTATGTGCTAAAAATATGAGGAAGGGAAGACATCAATACAGCTTTTTTTAATTTTTAGAATTGTAGGGAAGTTCCAGAGAGAAAATGGCAAATCTAGCATAAATTTTTTTGAGTAATTCAAAAAAATTTCCTGGGCTCAATTTTTCCAAAAAATCTGAAAAAATCAGTATTTTTTTGGCAAAACAATGTATGTTCAAAATTTTTTTCAGATTTTTTAAAGCAAAGGATCGTTCAGTAAATGCTAAAAATATGAAGGGGGACTGCTAAGAATATGAGTTTTTTCGAAAAAGACTTCGCCATTCAAAAAAGTGGAAAAAATACACTAAAAAAATTATTTCACAGCTAGCCAAAAATTACTACATAACCTAAAAATCTACATAACCTAAAAATTTTTTGAAAAATTCAAAAACTTTTCCTGAGCTCAATTTTAATCAAAAAAATCTGAAAAAAATCCGGATGCTTTTGGGCAAAACAATGAATGCTCAATTCAAAATATTTTCGGATTTTTTAAATCAAGGGATCGCTCAGTAAACGCTAAAAATATGAGGGGGGACACTAAAAAAATGGGTTTTTTCGAATTTTGAGGAATTTCCGGCGAGAAACTGGCAAATCTATCTTCGCCATTCAAAAGAGTGGAAAAAAATACACTAAAAAAAATTATTTCACAGCTAGCCAAAACTTATCTACATAACCTAAAAATTTTTTGAAAAATTCAAAAATTTTTCCTGAGCTCAATTTTAATCAAAAAAATCTGAAAAAAATCAGGATGCTTTTGGGCAAAACAATGTATGTTCAATTCAAAATATTTTCGGATTTTTTAAGTAAAGGGATCGCTCAGTAAACGCTAAAAATATGAGGGGGACACTAAAAAATGGGTTTTTTCGAATTTTGAGGAATTTCCGGCGAGAAACTGGCAAATCTATCTTCGCCATTCAAAAGAGTGGAAAAAAATACACTAAAAAAAATTATTTCGCAGCCTGCCAAAAATTATCTACATAACCTAAAAATTTTTTGAAAAATTCAATAATTTTTCCTGAGCTCAATTTTAATCAAAAAAATCTGGATGCTTTTGGACAAAACAATGTATGTTTAATTCTAAATATTTTCGGATTTTTTAAATCAAAGGATCGCTCAGTAAACGCTACAAATATGAGGGACACACACTAAAGAATGGGTTTTTTCGAATTTTGAGGAATTTCCGGCGAGAAACTGGCAAATCTATCTTCGCCATTCAAAAGAGTGGAAAAAAATACACTAAAAAAAATTATTTCGCAGCTAGCCAAAAATTATCTACATAACCTAAAATTTTTTTGAAAGATTCAAAAATTTTTCCTGAGCTTAATTTTGATCCAAAAAAATCTGAAAAAAATCAGTATGTTTTTGGGACTAAAAATCTATATTCACAAATTTTTTCACAATTTTTAAAGCAAAGGTTCGCTCAAAAAAATTTTTTTTCGAAAAACCACTTTTTTCCGATAGGGGACACCTGGGGCCACGTAGGGAGCTAAAATTTTGGTTAGGGGGGTTTTTAGGTATGTTCTTTCGATTGCCCTATACCAAGTAAGAATCGAGCCGAGTGCAGATTTTACCATCTTATCCCGCTATAGCCTTTATGCGTTCCTTACGGGTACAGGAATAAGGAAAATGAATATTACAGGAATAAATGAATTATGAATAAATGAGTAGCAACAAAGTTACTTGGGAAGACTTCGTCAAAATAGTTGAGGAAATAGAGGAAGAACAAAGCGACGAAGAAGTAGAAGAGGAAAAGTGACGAGGAGATAGAGGAAAAAATTGACGAGGAAATAAAAGAGGGAAAAAGCGACATAAAACAAGATATAAAAATATTAAATATGGCTCTGACAATCAATGAATTTTTGAATATTGCAAGCAAGGTATTGCCCAACGAGTTTGATGGAAGCGCAGGGAAACTACAACCATTTTTAGACGCATTAGAGTTACTTGGAAAAATAGCAGAAGGACATGAAGAAACAGCGATAACATTAATAAAAACAAGATTTACTAATAAGGCTAGAAACCTGATAACCACAGAGGATACGAGTAGAAGGTGGGGCGCTAACTCCAGACAGACAGACTGCGCCGGCATAGACCCAGACAATGTCGGTAATCATTGGATCTGCATTACCGACCAACCTTAGCAAGGTTCAGAACCTTTAGTCATGACTGAAACCATATGACGTCACCCTACCTTTTACTTCTTTTTTTAATTTTTATTAACCGCGCAGTCTCGCAATATTTTTTTTAATTAATAAATTAAATTTTTAAATTTAAGAAAAAATCATTCCGACGCAGGAATCGAACCTGTATACCACTCGTCCGCGGGCACAAACGTTAGCACTGCTCCATCGAGGCAATATTCTTACCTGTTTTCATAATTGATCGCTTTCGGAGCTATGATAACTCTGTATGATGAATCATTCTTGAAGTACCGATTTCAGTATAAAGGTTACTGTATTTTTATAATAGGTTCTGTTAGATTTGCAAAGAGTCTGGTTGATTTGCAAAGAGTAATAAATATTGTTAATCAAATTTATAATAACATTTTATGGCTAAGGAGAAAGTAAAAAAAAGGTAGAAATACATAACATCTCCATAGACCAAAGAAGAAGAAATTTTCATAGGCATTACAGAAAATTTTAAGTTAAATACTGTATGTTAATTAGTGTCTAAAAACTATTTTCTCTGTTTAACAGTTTTTTGGGAATTTGTATTTCCTCAACTCAAAAACCTGATCGATACCTAAGCCTTATATATTGTTAAACACGAGGACACACACAAAAAATGCCATTATGCCAAAGATGCCCTCAGCTTATGGCAACCACTGTTAGACATAGGTCTCCTCATAACGTCTACTACTACACACAGATCAAATGTATACTTTCATATTATTAAAGAATAATAAAGTAGAATATGATATTTTTATGACTTTGACACAAAACAAGGCATGTGAAACACAACATTTACGTAGCACAGCGGGCCACAGCTTATTTTAAAATTCAGAATACATATAGTATAATACATACATATAGTATAGTTTAATAGGATTTACAAAATAAAATACAATGACAGAGAAACATTAAACATGACTGCATTCCATAAAGACCTTAAGCTTATAACGCCTAAACGGGATAATGTACAAAGAGGAGAAATATGTCACCTGAAGGATTGGGTAAATAGAATACAATGACATAGAAAAATTAAAACATATTTTACTGATTGAACAAATTGCGACATGCGAGGTATCTTGTAATAGGATTTAGAGAATAGAATACAATAACATATCCAGTATACAACATAATAAACATTCAAATACACTATTATACAAGGGTTCCCCGTTCTTTCATTATGTCCAAACAAGCAATCATTGTTTCTAGCATACAACTCTCAATATTTACATTATCTACCTAGGTACAAGATATCGGTGTATCAATATGGAACACAAATTTGTCATTTTTTTTGTTATGTGCAAACCACCCATTGTTTATAGGTAGGTATATCACTAATACCTATATCATTGAATCTTTATTGTCCACTGCTGGACATCTCCCTTATAATTTTCAATCTGTTTCGATATTTGCCTCTTGCATTCAATTCCTATGACAACGTTTTAGATCATCAGTTTAACGTGTTGGTGGATGACCTCTGCTTCGGTAGGCATCATCTCTTTGGTCTTTATTCCAGTATCCGTTTTGTCCATCTGTTATATATCATTCGAGTCACGTGACCTGCCCAGTTTCATTTCAGTGTTACTATTCTCTCTCTACTGCATCAGCCACTCCTTAGTTTTGTCGTAGATGGCGGTTTCGGATCTTGTCTCGTAGCTACAATACTGAAAACTTATTTCGCTAAGTCCAAACCACCGATTTTTCTTACATTCTTTTCCATATGTGCAAACAAGCTCTAGTCAGTTGGAAAATACATATTTTTGTTAAGTTAGTTCTATACATGTGACCTCAAATAAAATGGTATTATACGTAAAACAAATTGAATTCATTGATCATATTTGACAATATCGAATGAGGAATGTCATTAAAATTATATATCCATTCTAAATTACCCACTCCTTTTTCATAAATCGTATTACTAGCGCCCATGGCTTCACAGAGCTACTCTATCAATATATCCAGTACCTACTTAACACAACTTTTATAACTTCCGTTATAAGTAAACCAACAAAAGTCAACAGCTCGACTCTCCCATTAAAGTCAAATATAGGTACGGCTGTCCATACAGCTTAATATATTGTAGAACAACTAGCACCACGTTTTATCATTAAAAGGAATGTAAAAATCTATTTTTCACTCTATCTGTACACGCATATATTTCCCCTATATCCTCGATTACGTAAACAAAACAAACCAAAATTCTATGACTCTTTGGCTATCATACAACAGAACTGAAAAAATATTACGTGATATGATATATCGCTGAAAAGTAGAGAAACGAGTTTAACATACAAAAAAAAAACCTTACACCAAAATATGTCGAAAATGTATCAACAGACAGAATGTAACACAAGCGAAACTTTTAGCATTATTAACAAGGTATATATTATTAAAAGAATATACATATAACAAGAAAGCTGTCTGACAAATATAAAAAATGGGGCTTTTGACTGCCACCTGAAAAACACTCAAATATCAAAATAACATCTAGAAAGGCATAAAAAATGTTGTACTAGCGAACAACAAGATAATCTTGTACAGGAGAAACAGTATCTAGGAACAATATTTAATCGAGGAGGAAGAAATAATTAAGAAATTCATATCAGAATACTACAAGGGAGAAGTTCTATATAGCAAGTCTTAACGAAATTATTTGGCACGCAGGAACATAGTTTAATATTTATGAATACCAATAAAAAATCATACTGTTATACGAATGTAAATATTATCGAATGATAGATAGAAATCGAACAAAAATATAAGGCTGAGTAAATAGGTTAATTGACTAGTTACATTCAGTATGAAATATATTTCAGTATGTTTTATTACCTTTAAAATTGACTTATGTTTTCGTTAGGCCGATTTCATTGTAACAAAAGCGAAACTATTAACATTATTAACAAGATATATATTATTAAAAGAATATATGACAAGAAAGTTGGCTGATAAATATAAAAAAAGGGGACCTGGACTACCACCTAAAAAACCCCAAATATCAAAATAACATCGAGAGAGTCATAAAAAATTTTGTACTAGCGAACAACAAGGATATAGAATCTTGTACAAGAGAAATAGTATTTAGGAAAAATGTTCAATCGAGGACGAAGAGAGAATTAAGAAATTAATATCAGAATACTACAAGGCAGAAGCTCTTTATAGCAAGTCTTAACGAAATTTGTGGAACAAGAACAAAGACAATAATAAAATAGTTTAACATCTATGGATACCGATAAAAATCATGCTGCTATACGAATGTAAAACTTAGCGAATGATAGATAGAAACCGAACAAGAATATAAGAAGGCTAAGTGAATAGGTTAATTGACTAGTTACAGATCAAAAATATATTGAAATATGTTTTTATGAACTTTTAAAAATTGACTTATTTTTCTTTAGGCCGATTTCATTGTAACAAAAGCGAAACTGTTAACATTATTAACAAGATATATATTATTAAAAGAATATATGACAAGAAGTTGACTGATAAATATAAAACAATGGGGACCTGGACTACCACCTGAAAAACCCCAAATATCAAAATAACATCGAGAGAATCATAAAAAATTTTGTACTACCGAACAACAAAGATATAGAATCTTGTACAAGAGAAATAGTATTTAGGAAAAATGTTCAATCGAGGAGGAAGAGAGAATTAAGAAATTAATATCAGAATACTACAAGGCAGAAGCTCTTTATAGCAAGTCTTAACGAAATTTGTGGAACAAGAACAAAGACAATAATAAAATAGTTTAACATCTATGGATACCCATAAAAATCATGTTGCTATACGAATGTAAAACTTAGCGAATGATAGACAGAAACCGAACAAAAATATAGAAGGCTGAGGTGAATAGGTTAATTGACAAGTTACACATCAAAAATATATTGAAATATGTTTTTATGAACTTTAAAAATTGACTTATCTTTCGTTAGTCCGATCTCATTAAACTTCTCCTCCAATACACCCAGTAATCATCAAAAATTCTACATTTCTTTAAGACCAAATTCTCTCAAAAGTCCAACCCCGACAAAGACCTCATATTGAAGTCAAAATGTATGGATGGTTAAATAGCTTAACATAATATATTATAGAACAACAACCATTAGAGTGACTTTTTATCATTAAAACAAAATTAAAATCTAATTTTCGCTCGAATGGGAATCACTCCTGTTCCTACACATACATTTTCTCCCATAAATTCAAATATGTAAACAATATAAAACTGTGTAACTCATTGATTGTTGTAAAAAAGTCTCATGAATATCAAGTATTTGTCAATGTGTATACTGTATTTATCTACAAACTTAACAAATGCATATCGCTGGAAAGTAGAAAAAAGTATGATAAACAGAAAGTTATAAAAAACAACTTATAATACTTATAATAAATTTCGAAAATAAAATCAATGTACAGGATGTACCAAAACTGTAATTGCTAGCATAATCTACAATATATGTTGTGTTAACAGTACTCTTTAATATATCTTAGCAAATTTGGATGTAATCAAATATAAATTACACAATTATATAGGTAGAAGTATGGGAAAACAATTAACAACGTATCACCAGAAATTGCTGTAACAAAGTATATACTTCAGGGATGATCTATGTACTCTTAAGATTTTTAAAGTATACACCAGCATATGCGATACTGTTGAATAATATAGACCTATTTGTTTCCACGCCAATTTGCACTTGACCAGATCGCTGTAACAAATAATCAGGAAGATATAAAATACATGACAAGATGACCAAAGCTATATCAGCGTTGAGGCAGACACATCAAATCTTGTAGTAGACAAGAATAATGAGATATGGGCTTACATAGAAGGAAAATACCCATAGAAATATTATTCAAGACATAAAGTTTAATACATTTATACCAATACCTTCAAGAATATGTTCTTGTATGGTTTTGACACATGGAGATTGACTGTGATAAAATGAAGAAATATAAGAAAACTGAACAAATAATAAAAACAGTGGACAATAAAAAGTAATAAATACGTGCCAAATAAAAATTATACATAAAGTCTCAGAGTTCAACATAAAAAACATAAACATCATAAACATCTAATAAAATAAAGAAGATAAAACAAATTGTGTACAAAAATTTTACACCTCATAACAAAAACCCATAAAATGCATGAAGAAACTTAAAATATAAGCAATTACAGACATTTACAAAAAAAAACTAACAAAAATAATTATTAGTACTAAAGTATAGTAAATACGAATTATACATAAAGATGAGTCGTAATTGCGTTAAAAACGTAAAAGTCTATGAAAAATACTTATATATAGCCAATCAAAAAGCACAATATACTACCCAAATAAAAAACCAGCTATAACAAGTTATGTATAAAAATACTGAAAAAATAAGGAAATGCAAAATTAAATACAGAATACTATCACAGAGGACAAGTAATACTAGTTAATACAAATATAAGAAAGAGTGCATGATGTAATAAAAGTAGCTCAAAATTAACGGTAACAAATAATGATAGGTGTGTAAAAACAAAAACTTCTAGTCCTATATTATAGAATTCGGTATATGACACAAAAATAACATATCAACGATAAACATGATAAATATCTTTATACAATCTTAGATCCTTACAACATAGAAAATGGTGAATTAAATAAATAATACTTAGATAAAAGAAGTACAAATAGTCCTGTCGCCAGGGGGGGTACAACGGCCTCCTGTATTCAGATGGACTTACCCAAGATTTTTTTATGTATTTTGACCTGTAGAACACGAATTTTTTGGGTAACAGTTGATCCGGATGTCGATAAGATTGTTATAAACCAAGAAGTTGAGGAATCACATAACAGCGATTTCTTGCAAAAGAAAACATTTTTTTGTATTTTTTGGGCCTTTCTAACCAAAAAATGTTCCTACAAATTTGTTCGTAGGATGCATAGTTTTCGAGATAAACGCAGTTGAACTTTCAAAAAATCGAAAAATTGCAAATTTTGAACCCGAATAACTTTTGATTAAAAAATAAAATAGCAATTCTGCTTACCGCCTTTAAAAGTTTAAGTAAAATTTTATCTGTTTTGAATATTTGCTTTGCTAACAATTTATTTTTTGATTGTTAAAAAAGCTATAAACACATAGTGTTTCCCGTGCCTAATACATGCGTTTTAATGCATGCTACGTAGAAATAGCGCCGCTTGCACTTTTACCTCCTCTACCTACTCATTCGATTTTAAATGAGAAATCATTGAAAACATCACTCAAGCACTAGGTGTTTATAGCTTTGTTTTAACAATAAAATAATAAATTTTTAGCAATACAAATAATTAAAACCGATATAATTTGACTTGAACTTTCAAATGCGGTAAGCAGAATTGCTATTTTATTTTTTAATCAAAAGTTATTGGGGTTCAAAAATTGCAATTTTTCGATTTTTTGAAAGTTCAACCGCGTTTATCTCGAAAACTATGCATCCTACGAAAAAATTTGTAGGAACATTTTTTGGTTAGAAAGGCCCAAAAAATACAAAAAAATGTTTTCTTTTGCAAGAAATCGCTGTTATGTGATTCCTCAACTTCTTGGTTTATAACAATCTTATCGACATTCGGATCAACTGTTACCCAAAAAATTCGTGTTCTACAGGTCAAAATACATAAAAAAATCTTGGGTAAGTCCATCTGAATACAGGAGGCCGTTGTACCCCCCCTGGCGACAGGACTATTTGTACTTCTTTTATCTAAGTATTATTTATTTAATTCACCATTTTCTATGTTGTAAGGATCTAAGATTGTATAAAGATATTTATCCTGTTTGTCGTTGATATGTTATTGTTGTGTCATATACCGAATTCTATAATATGGGACTAGAAGTTTTTGTTTTTACATACCTATCATTATTTGTTACCGTTAATTTTGAGCTACTTTTATTACATCATGCACTCTTTCTTATATTTGTATTAACTAGTATTACTTGTCCTCTGTGATACGTATTCTGTATTTAATTTTGCATTTCCTTATTTTTTCAGTATTTTTATACATAACTTGTTATAGCTGCTTTTTTATTTGGGTAGTATATTGTGCTTTTTGATTTGCTATATATAAGTATTTTTCATAGACTTTTACGTTTTTAACGCAATTATGACTCATCTTTATGTGTATTTCGTATTTACTATACTTTAGTACTAATAATTATTTTTGTTAGTTTTTTTTTGTAAATGTCTGTAATTGCTTATATTTTAAGTTTCTTCATGCATTTTATGGGTTTTTGTTATGAGGTGTAAAATTTTTGTACACAATTTGTTTTATCTTCTTTATTTTATTAGATGTTTATGATGTTTATGTTTTTTATGTTGAACTCTGAGACTTTATGTATAATTTTTATTTGGCACGTATTTATTACTTTTTATTGTCCACTGTTTTTATTATTTGTTCAGTTTTCTTATATTTCTTCATTTTATCACAGTCAATCTCCATGTGTCAAAACCATACAAGAACATATTCTTGAAGGTATTGGTATAAATGTATTAAACTTTATGTCTTGAATAATATTTCTATGGGTATTTTCCTTCTATGTAAGCCCATATCTCATTATTCTTGTCTACTACAAGATTTGATGTGTCTGCCTCAACGCTGATATAGCTTTGGTCATCTTGTCATGTATTTTATATCTTCCTGATTATTTGTTACAGCGATCTGGTCAAGTGCAAATTGGCGTGGAAACAAATAGGTCTATATTATTTAACAGTATCGCATATGCTGGTGTATACTTTAAAAATCTTAAGAGTACATAGATCATCCCTGAAGTATATACTTTGTTACAGCAATTTCTGGTGATACGTTGTTAATTGTTTTCCCATACTTCTACCTATATAATTGTGTAATTTATATTTGATTACATCCAAATTTGCTAAGATATATTAAAGAGTACTGTTAACACAACATATATTGTAGATTATGCTAGCAATTACAGTTTTGGTACATCCTGTACATTGATTTTATTTTCGAAATTTATTATAAGTATTATAAGTTGTTTTTTATAACTTTCTGTTTATCATACTTTTCCAGCGATATGCATTTGTTAAGTTTGTAGATAAATACAGTATACACATTGACAAATACTTGATATTCATGAGACTTTTTTACAACAATCAATGAGTTACACAGTTTTATATTGTTTACATATTTGAATTTATGGGAGAAAATGTACGTGTAGGAACAGGAGTGATTCCCATTCGAGCGAAAATTAGATTTTAATTTTGTTTTAATGATAAAAAGTCACTCTAATGGTTGTTGTTCTATAATATATTATGTTAAGCTATTTAACCATCCATACATTTTGACTTCAATATGAGGTCTTTGTCGGGGTTGGACTTTTGAGAGAATTTGGTCTTAAAGAAATGTAGAATTTTTGATGATTACTGGATGTATTGGAGGAGAAGTTTAATGAGATCGGACTAACGAAAGATAAGTCAATTTTTAAAGTTCATAAAAACATATTTCAATATATTTTAGATGTATAACTTGTCAATTAACCTATTCACCTCAGCCTTCTATATTTTGTTCGGTTTCTATCCATCATTCGCTAAGTTTTACATTCGTATAGCAACATGATTTTTATGGGTATCCATAGATGTTAAACTATTTTATTATTGTCTTTGTTCTTGTTCCACAAATTTCGTTAAGACTTGCTATAAAGAGCTTCTGCCTTGTAGTATTCTGATATTAATTTCTTAATTCTCTCTTCCTCCTCGATTGAACATTTTTCCTAAATACTATTTCGCTTGTACAAGATTCTATATCCTTGTTGTTCGGTAGTACAAAATTTTTTATGATTCTCTCGATGTTATTTTGATGTTTGGGGTTTTTCAGGTGGTAGTCCAGGTCCCCATTGTTTTATATTTATCAGTCAACTTCTTGTCATATATTCTTTTAATAATATATATCTTGTTAATAATGTTAACAGTTTCGCTTTTGTTACAATGAAATCGGCCTAAAGAAAAATAAGTCAATTTTTAAAAGTTCATAAAAACATATTTCAATATATTTTTGATCTGTAACTAGTCAATTAACCTATTCACTTAGCCTTCTTATATTCTTGTTCGGTTTCTATCTATCATTCGCTAAGTTTTACATTCGTATAGCAGCATGATTTTTATCGGTATCCATAGATGTTAAACTATTTTATTATTGTCTTTGTTCTTGTTCCACAAATTTCGTTAAGACTTGCTATAAAGAGCTTCTGCCTTGTAGTATTCTGATATTAATTTCTTAATTCTCTCTTCCTCCTCGATTGAACATTTTTCCTAAATACTATTTCTCTGGTACAAGATTCTATATCCTTGTTGTTCGCTAGTACAAAATTTTTTATGACTCTCTCGATGTTATTTTGATATTTGGGGTTTTTTAGGTGGTAGTCCAGGTCCAGGTACAATATATTAAGCTGTATGGACAGCCGTACCTATATTTGACTTTAATGGGAGAGTCGAGCTGTTGACTTTTGTTGGTTTACTTATAACGGAAGTTATAAAAGTTGTGTTAAGTAGGTACTGGATATATTGATAGAGTAGCTCTGTGAAGCCATGGGCGCTAGTAATACGATTTATGAAAAAGGAGTGGGTAATTTAGAATGGATATATAATTTTAATGACATTCCTCATTCGATATTGTCAAATATGATCAATGAATTCAATTTGTTTTACGTATAATACCATTTTATTTGAGGTCACATGTATAGAACTAACTTAACAAAAATATGTATTTTCCAACTGACTAGAGCTTTAAATCTTGTTTGCACATATGGAAAAGAATGTAAGAAAAATCGGTGGTTTGGACTTAGCGAAATAAGTTATCAGTATTGTAGCTACGAGACAAGATCCGAAACCGCCATCTACGGCAAAACTAAGGAGTGGCTGATGCAGTAGAGAGAGAATAGTAACACTGAAATGAAACTGGGCAGGTCACGTGACTCGAATGATATATAACAGATGGACAAAACGGATACTGGAATAAAGACCAAAGAGATGATGCCTACCGAAGCAGAGGTCGTCCACCAACACGTTAAACTGATGATCTAAAACGTTGTCATAAGAATTGAATGCAAGAGGCAAATATCGAAACAGATTGAAAATTATAAGGGAGATGTCCAGCAGTGGACAAGTAAAGATTCAATGATATAGGTATTAGTGATATACCTACCTATAAACAATGGGTGGTTTGCACATAACAAAAAAAAATGACAAATTTGTGTTCCATATTGATACACCGATATCTTGTACCTAGGTAGATAATGTAAATATTGAGAGTTGTATGCTAGAAACAATGATTGCTTGTTTGGACATAATGAAAGAACGGGGAACCCTTGTATAATAGTGTATTTGAATGTTTATTATGTTGTGTACTGGATATGTTATTGTATTCTATTCTCTAAATCCTATTACAAGATACCTCGCATGTCGCAATTTGTTCAATCAGTAAAATATGTTTTAATTTTTCTATGTCATTGTATTCTATTTACCCAATCCTTCAGGTGACATATTTCTCCTCTTTGTACATTATCCCGTTTAGGCGTTATAAGCTTAAGGTCTTTATGGAATGCAGTCATGTTTAATGTTTCTCTGTCATTGTATTTTATTTTGTAAATCCTATTAAACTATACTAAATGTATGTATTATACTATATGTATTCTGAACTTTAAAATAAGCTGTGGCCCGCTGTGCTACGTAAATGTTGTGTTTCACATGCCTCGTTTTGTGTCAAAGTCATAAAAATATCATATTCTACTTATTATTCTTTAATAATATGAAAGTATACATTTGATCTGTGTGTAGTAGTAGACGTGATGAGGAGACCTATGTCTAACAGTGGTTGCCATAAGCTGAGGGCACCTTTGGCATAATGGCATTTTTTGTGTGTGTCCTCGTGTTTAACAATATATAAGGCTTAGGTATCGATCAGGTTTTTGAGTTGAGGAAATACAAATTCCCAAAAAACTGTTAAACAGAGAAAATAGTTTTTAGACACTAATTAACATACAGTATTTACTTAAAATTTTCTGTAATGCCTATGAAAATTTCTTCTTCTTTGGTCTATGGAGATGTTATGTATTTCTACTTTTTTTTACTTTCTCCTTAGCCATAAAATGTTATTATAAATTTGATTAAAAATATTTATTACTCTTTGCAAATCAACCAGACTCTTCGCAAATCTAACAGAACCTATTATAAAAGTACAGTAACCTTTATACTGAAATCGGTACTTCAAGAATGATTCATCATACAGAGTTATCATCGCTCCGAAAGCGATCAATTATGAAAACAGGTAAGAATATTGCCTCGATGGAGCAGTGCTAACGTTTGTGCCCGCGGACGAGTGGTATACAGGTTCGATTCCTGCGTCGGAATGATTTTTTCTTAAATTTAAAAATTTAATTAATTAATTAAAAAAATATTGCGAGACTGCGCGGTTAATAAAAATTAAAAAAAGGAAGTACAAGGTAGGGTGACGTCATATGGTTTCAGTCATGACTAAAGGTTCTGAACCTTGCTAAGGTTGGTCGGTAATGCAGATCCAATGATTACCGACATTGTCTGGGTCTATGCCGGCGCAGTCTGTCTGTCTGGAGTTAGCGCCCCACCTTCTACTGATACGATCCCACTTATAGCAGCGGCACTGAAGAAGGAATTAAGAGGCGACAATCCGAAAACGATAATAGACAAGTTAGCAAAGAAAAGGCAAGGAAACAAAGATGCAGCAGTGTACGCATCCGAAGTAGAGGAATTAGCGGAACAGTTGAAGGTAGCATACATAGCGGAAGGAATGCCATTGGAGCTAGCGAAAAAATACACAACGGAAACAGTCGTAGCAACAATGAAACGAAATGTTAATACGGATAGAGCTAAGTTAATACTGGAGGCAGGTAATTTCAAAACACCGCAGGAAGTAGTATCTAAATTTTTATCGATTGATACGACAGAGGAGAACACACAGGGAAGAGTGTTCAATTATAGGACGAATTATGAAAATAGGAGAGGACAACAGCAATACCGAAGAGGATACCATCCCAAGTAGCAATTTGTCGACGCGACAACGTTGTCTACCGCGTGGCAACGTTTTGTTACAACGTTGTTATTGCCTAGAAGACGACCCAATTCTGCACTAATTTGGTGGACGATTTTTGAGTTGTCTTGACGTTGCCTAGGCAACCTTAAGCGTTGCATAAGACAACTGAAGCGACTATAAAAAGTGCCTGCGTGCAATGGTTGCTCAAAGAGTCGGACTGGTTATGTTTTTTTACCTATATAAAAAGTAAACTATTTTGACATCATATCAGGTATTTAAATTTATATAAATACATAAATAAGGACTTAAACAAAATTACCTGATGTGAAATTTATAAACGCATCTCAGATTACCGTCAAATATGGATATTCCACCTTTAAAAAACACACGCGCTCATTTTTTATCACCTTTTTAACAAAAAATATGTAAATTTAAAAAATCTAATTTTAATATAAAAGCCAGAATTTATGTTAAAGATGTTTTGTATAAATTTAATGTATTGATGGTGCTTTTAAAGGTATTAGAAAATGCCTGCATTTTTTATATTTTGTGTTTTTATTTTCTTTACATCCCAAAAAAACCAAAATGGTGCATTAAACAACATTACCAATATTACTTAAAATATACATTATTACCAACCATAGACGGATGAGACAACCGAGAAGTCCAATCGCCGACCAAACACGGCCTGGACCGACTATCCCAACCACTTTAGAACGCACTCTCTTATTGGGTGACAGAGGTCATGTGACCAGTGCAATGAAGTGCATCATTCTCCTTAACAGCGTTGCCACATTTAGTAGATATCTACTGTTTTGGTATATTTTTGATATTATTTAAAAAATTCTAGTAGGCAATGTTTTTTATTAGATGTTTGGTATATTTCCATATTTTGTTATCACTAAAATAAAATTTGCTTTTTAATAGTATTCACCCCATTTCTAAATTAATTTTCAGACATTTTGTTACAATTTCCCAATGTCATTACCGAAAATAAGATTCAGGACGTAGATGATGATAATAGATGGACAGAGAATAGACAAGGCGAAAACGGCGGGTTCGTTGGGAAAATATTCCCATGAGATATTTTTGCATAATCACATTCGTGAGACATCCCAGAATAAGGTTCAAGAAGTCGCCCACGAGAAAAGTGGGCCAATTTTTTTTTAACAATTTTTTTTAATCAAATTGCAAAAATAACTATTTTGGCCCGGACTAATTTTTTTTTAGATTTTTTGGACCATTCTGGACAAAAAAGGTCTCTTATACTTTTTCTCTAAAGTTGATCTTTTTCGAGTTAGAAGCAAGTTAAAATTTGAAAAACGCGAAAATGGCCATTTTTAAGGCTTAATAAGTCGGTCAAAAATTATTATTTTGAAAGTCAGAAAGTGACTAAATCAAAGTTTAAAGTCACCGTTACATGATCCCGAAGAAATCTGTTTCATTAATTTACTACTAAGCTGTTATTTTTAATTAATAACAATGAGTGGTTGTATCGTATTGACGCTGCTGTAAATGTGAGTGCGAGGACTGCTGGAATAGCTTCTCTCTCGCACTCAGCATTTACAGCCCGCACACGTGAATGGCGCTTATTATTATTACTTAAAAATAACAGCTTAGTAATAAAATAATGACGAAAATTTCTTCAGGATCTTGTAGGGGGGGACTTCAAACTTTGATTTAGTCATATATTGACTTTCATAATAATAACTTTTAACCGAGTTATTAAGCCTTGAAAATCGCCATTTTTCGTTTTTTTCAATTTTAAATTGCTTATAAGTCGAAAACGATCAACTTTAGAGAAAAATTATTAGAGACCTTTTTTGTCCAGAATGGTCCAAAAAATTAAAGAAAAAATTGCTCGGGCCAAAAATATTGATTCTTGCAATTTGATTAAAAAAAAATTGTTAAAAAAAATTGGCCCACTTTTCACTTGGGCGACTTCTTGAACCTTATTCTGGGATGTCTCACGAATGTGATTATGCAAAAAAATTTCATGGGAATATTTTTCCCTTCGAACCCGCCGTTTTCGCCTTGTCTAGAAATGAAACTGGTAAATACCAGATCTAAATAAGGAAATCTTCATATAATTGGTTTGGAGAATTTTCAAAATGATTGTAACGCTCGGTTTCATAATCAGTTTTTTAAATTTTAAGTAAGTTGGTACCTCTACCTTTATCACAATTCATATATGGGTAAATGTCAACTTTAAAGTGAACTTTACTTAATGTTTACTTTAAGTTGATTATGAAATCGGGCGATTTTGACAGGTAACCGTTAACACAGATTTTACTGTATTTACAGGGCCTAAAAAGAATTTACTGATTTCTATTGATTTTTTGAAAGGAAAACTACTATCCGCTGCAAGATAATTCGGATGGAATTCAGACAAAATATGTACAAAAAGTACGTATTTTGTCGGAGTTTCAGCCAAATTATCTTGCAACGGATATAGTACTGAAAGAGTAAGAACTGGCCTGGCAACCCTGTCTAGCAAAGCTGATACAAAGATTAGAGCTTATCAAATCTACTGATAAAACAATGGACAATGGAGAAACCAGCTAATAAAAAACAAATAAACAGGTTGTTAAATAAATCGAAAATTTCCAGCAAAATAAAATATAAAATAATAAGAAAAAAGTAAGGTTATAAAGTAAATTCTTTTTTTGCTCCTGAAGTTGCCGTAAACGTGTCACATATCTATAGAACTATACGTAAAGGCCCTGTGGTCGTGACAGACAACTACCTAGTCGGCCAGAAAACCCATGGGCGTAAATTAGTTTAGCATTATAACGTTTTTAAGTAGTTGCGATTGTTGAAAAAACTTGACTGTGATATGTAGTTGTCACAATAGTAATAACTTAGTTGCCCATATAACTAAAGATATTACTTAACGTTGTAACATCGTAATGTCAGTCGGGTTAGGGGTCGTTGGCCGAAACAACTGAAAATGCTCTCGGGCAACGTTATATACAGTGCATTTGTTTGTACTGACAACCAATGCGTCGAAAAATTGCTACTTGGGATAACAAATACGACAGAGGAAGAAGAAATAACTTCGGACAACGGAACGAAGGAGAAGAAACAGGAAACCAACGGAATTATTCCAACAGAGGATATAGACAATTCAACAACCAAAACGTACAGAGGGAACCGGAGAGGAGGACGTAACAGAAACGTAAGGCTACTTGAGTTAGAAGACAGCCAAGAGGAACCAGAAAACCAGCAGTTGGGGTTTTGAATAAACGAAACAAGGAAAGTACACAGTCAGAAGTGGAATATAATATTTACAACTTCGATTTAAACCTAACGAATTTTGTACGAATGAAAACAGGAATCCTAGAAAACACAAATACCTTTATCATAGACACAGGAGCTGACATTTCAATACTGAAATGTTCACAAGATTTTATGAAGGAACATGTGAAACCAAACACAAAAGCGAAAATAAAAGGAGTAACTAAAGGAGAATTACAAACAATGGGAGAAGTTGAAACAACACTAGAAGTAAAAGGATCTCGATTTGAGCATATCTTTCAGTTAGTGGAACCTAGCTTTCCTATTCCAACCGACGGAATCATTGGGAGAGACTTTATTTCAAACTTTCAATGCATACTAGACTACGCTAACCTTAAAATGCACATTAAAGAGGACAACGATTGTTACATTTGTACAAACATTTTGGATAATATAGATAATGACACGATAATAATACCGCCTAGATGTGAAATTTACAGAGTCGTAAAAATTTTTCAAACGCTGAAGAATGACAGGATAGTGGAACAACAGGAAATACAACCAGGAATATTCATAGCGAGAGCAATTATTTCAAGTAATAATCCGTACATCAAAATTTTGAACGCAACCTACGAAACAGTAAAAGTAGAGACAAACGCAATCAAAACATTATACATTAAGTTATTCAACATATATAGACTGATCAACGACAGCAAGGATAGGAAAAAGGAATTACGGAAATCATTGAAGTTAGACATTCCAGAATACATACGCGATAAGTTAGTATCTTTATGTGAAGATTATTCAGATATATTCGCCCTAAGGCATGACATGCTAACATGTAACAACTTCTACGAGCAGAAACTGAGAGTTAAAGACCAAACTCCGGTATACATTAAAAACTATAAGACACCTCATGCACAAACAGAGGAATTAAACCGACAAGTACAAAAACTGAGAGACCAAGGAATAATAGAACCGTCCACATCAGAATACAACAGCCCAGTAGTGCTGGTACCGAAAAAGGCGATAGATGGAAATAAAGCATGGAGATTATGCATAGATTTTAGACAACTGAACAAGAAAATAGTCACAGACAAATTTCCTTTACCAAGGATAGACTCGATACTAGATCAACTAGGAAGAGCAAAATGGTTTTCAGTTATAGACTTAATGTCAGGTTTTCACCAGATACCATTAGAAAAATCATCGAGAAAATACACATCGTTTAGCACAGAAAATGGAGCATTTCAATTTACCAGATTACCTTTTGGATTAAATGTAAGCCCAAATAGCTTTTCAAGGATGATGTCAATAGCATTTTCGGGATTAACACCGGACAAAGCATTTCTCTACATGGACGATATAGTAGTAATAGGAATATCCGAAAAACATCACCTAGACAACCTGAAAAAGACATTCGAGACATGTCGAAAATTAAATTTGAAACTTAACCCAGGAAAATGTCAATTTTTTAGAAGAGAAGTAACATATTAAGGACATGATCTTTCTCAGGAAGGAGTATCACCAGACAAAGCGAAATATGCAACGATTGAATAATACCCGACACCTAAGACAGCGGAAGAAACAAAAAGATTCGTAGCATTTTGTAACTATTATAGACGTTTTATTCAAAATTTTGCTGAAATATGCAGACTACTCAACAGATTATCAAGAAAAGGAGTAGAACTTTTTTGGTCAGAAGAATGTGAAAAAGCATTCAATAAGCTTAAATCATCTCTGATAAAGCCACCGATCCTAAAATATCCAGATTTCAATAAACAATTCATCCTAACAACAGACGCGTCCAACGAGAGTTGTTCAGCAATTTTAAGTCAAGATTATAACGGAATAGACCTACCAATAGCATACGCATCAAGAAGTTTCAATAAAGGAGAATGTAATAAACCTTTATCTACGACTGATACATAATATATGTATTATACTTGTGGTGTTTGCAATATAATGCCATATAATAATCCCTTAGGGATTAATAATGCGGGATTAATAGCTATTAATCCCTCTGGCACAACAATCACAAAATTCACCACGGAAACAAAATAATCAACCTCAAAAAGTGTCACTGTCAAACGAATAGTATATTTGGCAGTTTGTGTTGAGATGGACGAAAATGAAGAATCTTTTAATTGTACACCACCAGAAATTGTAGAACTAGCTACAGCAACAGCATCTACCTTAATACCTGAAACATCGAAATCCATTTATAATAAAACGTATAATATAATATAATTAAAAACTCTACTAAAGTTAATGATGATTCTCAACCAATTCAGTTTATTAATTGTACTATTACTAATTTTAATGTTTTTAACAAATAAAGTTGTTCATTAAAAATCTTAAATTAATTAATTTGTCGTAGATAAAGTAGAGTATACTACTCGCAATAATGGCTCTCATTCCCTCGGAATGTTACTCCCTCGCCGCTAACGCGGCTCGGTTCGTAAATATTCCTCGGGAATAATAGCCATCATTATTGACTCGTGGTATAATCTACTAATAATCGTTAAGGAATTACTAGCGATTCATTGGGGAATTAATCATTTCAAATGTTATTTATATGGAGCACCAACATTTTTAGTCAAAATTGATCATAAACCACTAACACATTTATTTGCAATGAAAGAACCAACTTCGAAACTTACAAGAATCAGATTAGATTTAGAGGAATACGATTTCGAAATAGAATACATAACAGGGAAAAATAACTACGCAGACAGCCTTTCAAGAATAACATTACATCAACTAAAGAACCTATACAAAGACAATACCCATATATTAGCTATAACACGAGCTCAAGCAAGAGAAAAGAAGAAGGAAGCAAGGCAAACGAAGGCAGAAAGTGAACTCGCACTACAGCCAGAAGCCCACAAACAAACAGTAAGAAAGGTACTAAATAATTTAGAGGCGCATAGACTACCAATTTTGTCTTTTGGAGCAGAACTAATCTCACCAAGACTGAGCATTAGGGTCAAAAACAAAATAAAGTACAGCAAGAGCATAGCCACAGGATTCAATCATCTCGATTTAAACCAAATGTTGGCACAGCTTGATAAGCTGGCTAAGGAAACGAAATATTGAAGAATGTAGAAATATACATATGTGAAGTACCAGAAACATTAGAAGATGACAAAGAAAAACACAGGTTAATGGAAGAATATCATAATCATCCGATGTTTGGAGGACACGTAGGAAATAACAGACTCATAAAGAAGCTAAAAGCAAGATTTAGATGGAAAAATTTGGAAAAAGACGTAAGAAAATACGTTAAACAATGTCATAAATGTCAAATTAACAAACCAAAAAGAACACATGTCGAGGAATCGTGATATCGGACACTTCTTCCAAACCATGGGACATAGTATACATAGATACGATAGGTCCATTCACTAAAAGTAACGAAGGTAATAGATACTGTATAACAATGTTATGTGAGCTTACGAAATACGCGGTCAGTATACCCGTGTGCAATAAAGAAGCAGAGACAATAGCCCGAGGAATTTTTGATCATTTCATACCAACATACGGACTCATGAAGCAAATAAGGACAGACCAAGGCACAGAATATAAAAATGAAGTAATGCAGGAACTAACAAAGCTACTAAAAATAGAGCACAACTTCTCAACGGCATACCATCCACAGTCCATTGGAAGTTGCGAAAAACTACACAGAACATTAAACGAGTACGTAAGAGCATTCATAGACGAAGACAGAGAAAATTGGGATGTGTGTTGCAGGATGTTCACATACTGCTACAATACAACCCCTAACGCGTATCATGGTTACACACCGTTTGAACTGTTATATGGCAGGAAGGTTAACCTACCAGAAGACCTTACACAGGAGATTCAACCATGTTACAATATAGATGCTTACTACAATGAGTTACGCTACAAACTACAAAGCGCACACGAGAGAGCTAGAACCTTCTTACTAAAACACAAAAAAGAGCGACAAGAAGATAACAAGCGCAAAGCAACACCACAACACTTTAAAATAGGAGACCTAGTCCTGATAAAAAGGGAAGAGAATGGTAAGTTTGATAGTCTTTATGTAGGCCCCTTCACAATAACAGAGGTAAATAATGTTAATTGTAAGATCAGATTGGAAAACAATAAAATCAGGGAAATACATAAGAATAGATTATATGCTTACAATCCGAGAACACAGTGAGTGACTAGTGAAACGGGTACAATGTTGATAACGAACATTTTTATTTTTTTTGTATTTAATTATTATTTATAGGAAATAAAAAATGTATATATTGTATATTAAAACGCAGTAAGCAGGTGGTGGTACTAATAGAAAAATTTTCTTCCTTTTCCGTAGTCAGAAAATTTTCGGAAGGAAAGGAAGATGTGTTGGGATACACGGCATCTCTTAGTAATCTTCTTATTAAAACAAATCCTTTTAATAATTAAAAATGTCTTTAGCAAAACAAACTACGTTTGTTTATAGTAAATACGATCGACCTACATTAGCACATATCGGTGTAACAGTTTAGGTTTGACCAAGGTCGGTTTGAAATAACAATAGTATTCATTATTTTTATAACCCAGTCGACTCAGCGCTTTTAATCAAAACAATCTTACTTCCATTATATACCAAAACAATAACAGGAGAATACTGATTATTAGTTCTAATTCCATCGCGAACAGTAAGTCATTAATATTTGAGATCCCAAAGGGAAAACATCACAGCTACTGAGAACTAACGTACCACCAGCTTTTTACCGTTAGTACTCTAACTTACAAAATAAATGCATCTACGGTGATACGAGTTATTTCATCACCCCTTATGGTAGGGGGTAACCAACCCTTAATTATCTAAGGTGGCTCAGAAGGTAGGAGCCACCATAATAGTCTGATAGCTCTTCAAAAAGCCCTACAAAAACATTTTTGCAAAAACTTTTTATCATCAAAAATAAAGGAGCTTTGTTTTTAAACCGAATGTTTTTTTTTCCGAAAAATTCGAATAGTCCGCGTGGGAGTGTAATAGAGCATTTTCAATGTATATAATACCACAGACCCGGTTTTTTGGCAGTAATACGTTATAATATATTCCACTTTCTCCGTTCAAATCGAAAGACAGAAAAGAAGAAACATCTGCTCATGTGTTTACGTATGTGTGTATATTTCGTTGATTCCTCACCAGTGTGTTCTACAGTTCGAAGAAAATAACATGTGCTCTGACACTTTTTGTAGAATTATTCAATTGTGTTTATTATAGTAAATAAATTGGTTAGTTTTTTTGAAAATTGCGGTTATATTATATGTACTGCAATCCCACTTGTTGTCAGTGCTCGGTGGATGATTGCAACAATAGCCCACCAGTTATAGAAAAAGTCGAAGATGACATCGATCTCGATGAAAATGACTAAAAAACTATTTGTATTAATTTGTATTTGTAAAGTCGTACTTTTGTGTAAATAAATGTTTTTGTACTTTCTACTTTTTTTCTGGATATCTGGATAGAGTTTATTTTTATTTGTAGCAACTAATATTCTGTAGGTATAGATCTATTAAATTACTTATAAAAATTGCAATGCTATTAAGGGTGATTTTTAAGGGTTGAAATATTATATTATATCCTAAAGCATAAATAATTTAACCAATCAAAACCAAATTTTACCATTAAGGTTTACAATGTTTTTATATAATTTTTGACAATAAGGGGTAGTTTACACCCCTAAAAATAATCAACGCCCTTGACCATGATACGGAATATGAAGTACAGGGTGAGATGATCTTAATCTCAAATTTTTATGCAAATCGATGCAAGCCGAAATATTTCTTTTAGGATAAATACATTTTTTATATATAGCTTCAACAAGGGTAGTTTTAAGAGTTGAAATATTATGATATTGCATAAAAAACATAAAACAATCATTATTAAATTTATTGAATTAATAAAAACCAAATGTTGACCATATTAAAGTTTAAAATGTTAATCAAAAATGAATAACCCTTTTCAATTTCGTTGCAAAACTAAAATACAGCCACACCATATTCTAGTCCAATCAGAGAGTGCAGCAAGCACCTCTACAGGTTTCGAAACTTATTAGTCTCTCATCAGGAGGCACATATGCTGCTCTCTCTGATCCAATCAAAACAAGCCCCGGCGTGCAGTCCCGGATTGCAACGAACGAAATGGCATAGATGCCCTAGCGGCAACTGCTAGCAAAAGGCTAAGTTTTCACTCTAATGGCATATAAAACAACATAATGTTACTCTACATCCCACCAGACTGAAAACAATGGGAACCTTCTCTGGTTACACCTCCGAGACTTCTACAATTTGCAAGCCATACGGATGCTGAGACTAAGGAAGATGAGGGAATTTTACAATTTATAATTCACGTCCCATCTGCTCAGCGCGCTAAAGTTTCAACGAGAATGGTTCCCTTCGTACTCCAATCAGAGTAAACATGCAAATCAAAAATGAATTGAATGAATGAATCAATCCAGTCATAGTCATGCAGTCCTTAACCCAGCATATTGAAAATAAACTGCTCCTATATAAATCTATGATAAAACCAATTTGGACCTATGGTGTTCAATTCTGGGGTTACTAAAAGCCATCAAATATCAAGATAATACAAAGAGTCCAATCAAAAATATTGAGAATGATAGTAAGCAATAAAACCCTACACGAGGACTCAGCTACAACTTTGGTGGAGGAAGAAATTCAAAGGATCACAAAGAACTACATTGATGAACTGAGAAGTCATCCAAATGATGAAGCAAAACTGTTAAACGCTTCTCCCGAATTCTCAAGACTGAAGAAACTGTGGTAAACAGTTTTAATATATTAAATAATATATTATGGTCTAATGTAAAAAATATATTAGGACGGTTGCCACACGGCAGCTTCTTCCTCATGTATTTAACATTTAAACTATTTACTTATAGCTTCGCTCTCATAGCTATGTCATAATTGACAATCTTTTGTAATTAATTATTATAGTATTTATTATATATTATTATAGTAATTATTATAAGTACTTTTAATTGAAAATTAAGAGTTTTGTTATAACAAAACTGTACCGAGCTAGAGTGACATCTTGCGGGTGTCGGACTCGACGATCGCTCCCTTTTTTTGTCCGACAAAAATAATTTATTTTATTTTAACGTATAATCTTTTGATTAAAATTAAAAATTATAGTTTTGTAATAACAAACCTGCACTCTGCAAATTTTCAGAAAGTGGTAGATTCACTTAAACGAAGCAGTTAAAACCATTTTCCAAGACTTTTATAATCATTTTCAAAAATGGACGGTGTATTGGGTACTATTAGCGTTTGACTAATTTTTCTACGAATTCTAATAGCTAAATTTTCAAAAGAAAATTCAAAACGACAAAATCCTTGTCGATACTTGAACCAGAACAATTACTTTTGACTATCATTTCCTTAATGAGAGTGGAATGAACCGGTAAATTCGGTAAGAATAGACCAACATTGGAGAGACTTTTTTACATTTCTTTGCAAACTGGTTTGTTGAAGTAAACATGCGCAAACTACAAGATAAATAAACATGTGCCAAACACCAATGATCGATAATTATTTAGAGTGGAGCCTTTTTTTCATTAGAGTTGGTTTTCTGTTTTGTCTTACTTGTTTATAGATGGCGCAGTTTAATAGGGTTATGAATTAATTTGGGACAATTAACTTTTTTATCTACAAACATAAAACACTACTAACATCAAAACTTTTTGAAAACAGCTTCCGATCGAGGGGCCAAAATGTCCAAATAAAGTATTTAAAATGATGTCGGTAAAGTCAGCAGCACCACTTCATAAGACCAAATTCAGACTAAGACTATATTTTATTGCTAATTTATTGCTAATTTATTACGCAAAGGAAAAATTTATTGCTGTAGCCGTTTCCGAGAAACAGTGGGTGCTGCTAGCTTTACGGTAAAGCTAGCAGCACCCACTCTATATCTCGGCAATGAAAAGGAGTACAGGGATCATTTTAACGGCATATTTTATTGCTATTTAATTGCTCTTGATTGGTATATTAACCAATCCTGAAAAGCTATCCCATCATCCCCTAGCGTAAAACTCACCCCCAAAAAGATGATGAAAATCGAAAATTCAACACCAAGGAATTAATTGCTAATTTATTGCTAATTTATTACGGAAAGAAAAAATTTATCGCTGTAGCCGTTTCCGAGAAACAGTGGGTGCTGCTAGCTTTACGGTAAAGCTAGCAGCACCCACCCTATATCTCGGCAATGAAAAGAAGTACGGGGATCATTTTAACGGCATATTTTATTGCTATTTAATTGCTCTTGATTGGTATATTAACCAAACCCAAAAAACTACCCCATCATCCCCTAGCGTAAAACTCACCCCCAAAAAGATGATGAAAATCGAAAATGCAACCCCAAGGAATTAATTGCTAATTTATTGCTAATTTATTACGGAAAGAAAAAAATTATTGCTGTAGCCGTTTCCGAGAAACAGTGGGTGCTGCTAGCTTTACGGTAAAGCTAGCAGCACCCACTCTATATCTCGGCAATGAAAAGGAGTACGGGGATCATTTTAACGGCATATTTTATTGCTATTTAATTGCTCTTGATTGGTATATTAACCAAACCCAAAAAACTACCCCATCATCCCCTAGCGTAAAACTCACCCCCAAAAATATGATGAAAATCGAAAATTCAACCCCAAGGAATTAATTGCTAATTTATTGCTAATTTATTACGGAAAGAAAAAATTTATTGCTGTAGCCGTTTCCGAGAAACAGTGGGTGCTGCTAGCTTTACGGTAAAGCTAGCAGCACCCACTCTATATCTCGGCACTGAAAAGGATTACAGGGATAATTTTAACGGCATATTTTATTGCTATTTAATTGCTCTTGATTGGTATATTAACCAATCCTGAACATCTACCCCATCATCCCCTAGCGCGAAACTCACCCCCGAACAAATTATGAAAATCGAAAATTCAACCCCAAGGAATTAATTACTAATTTATTGCTAATTTAATACGAAAAGAAAAAATTTATTGCTGTAGCCGTTTCCGAGAAACAGTGTTTACGGTAAAGCTAGCAGCACCCACCCTATATCTCGACAATGAAAAGGAATACAGGGACCATTTAAAAGGCATATTTTATTGCTAATTAATTGCTCTTGATTGATATATTAACCAATCTCTAAAAACTACCCCATCATCCCCTAGCGGGAAACTCACCCCCGAAAAAATTATGAAAATCGAAAATTCGACCCCAAGGAATTAATTACTAATTTATTACAAAAAGAAAAAATTTCTTGCTGTAGCCATTTCCGAGAAACAGTGGGTGCTGCTAGCTTAAAGCTATATCTCGGCAAGAAAAATGGGTACAGGGTCCATCTTGGCGACCAATTTTATTGCTAATTATTTTTAATAATTCTGTCAAAATTCCGTCCTGTCAATTCTGTAAATATTTTGGACGCTACCGGAGAAGCCCCTGGAACGAAAATAATAAAGAAAAACCAAAAGTGGTCAACGAAAACACCATGGTTTACACTAGAGGTTAAATAAAACTGTCACCAAAAAAAGAAAGCTTTCCTAAAATATAGGTCAGAAAAAACGAATGAATCATATGAAAACTATAAAAGAGTAAGAACTGAAACTCATCAATTGGTAAGAAAAACAATAACAGATTATACTGGGAAAGATTCACAAAAGGACTAGAGATGGATTTCTATGGACAACAGAAACAAGGCGCTTCATAAGATAACAAAGAAGCGAGATGAAAGAACTAGTTGAAATAGAACACATAAAAGAGGATACGTGGGTGGCCTTCCTGACAGAAATTTTTAAAAAAGAAAACGAAAAATCTTTACCAGAAACACCAAATAAAATCAAATACCAAATGAACTCTTATAATATGGTGGTGTACAGCAACTGCAACTTCTTATTCATAAAATAATCGCCACGAACAGAATACCAGATGAATGGAGAAGAGCGATCATGCTGAGGTTCTTCAAGAAAGGAGATAAGAAGGACCCCAATAACTATCGAGCAATAAATCTTTTAAATACAACACTCAAATTGACAACAAGAATTATAGCGACAAAGATAAACGAACGAATAACTCTGCAAGAGGAGCAGCAAGGATTTCGGACAGGAAGATCATAATGCACGGATGCAGTTTTTGTAATGACAAATAAAAGAAAAGTCGCTGGAATATAATAAATCAGCATATATTATGTGGCTGATAGATTTGGAGAAAGCGCTTGATAGAGTGAGAATTCGGAACGCGACACATTTATTATATGAAAAGGGAATATCAGTGGATTTAGTAAAAACCATTGAGAATATAATATATGCGAAGATAGCATAGCGATATGTCTGTAAACCTGTATTGCCCCAGTTCCCAATATATCTTTTCATAACTGTAGCAGTTAGTGCTAGGTCTGTTCTAGTTTGTTCTGTAATTTTGAAGTTTGTTCTAAAAAAATAAAAGAGTTATTCAATATACAATGTGGCGCTCCAAGTTTACGTAAAGTTGTATTGCCCATATAGAACCCAAACGATTAGAGAAAATCTGAATAAACCACAAGTTAGTGCTAGGTTTGTTCTGCATTTTTGTCAAAGCGTGTAATTTGTTCTGTATAAACAAAAAAGATATACAAGATATAATGTGGCGCTCCAAGTTTACGTAAAGCTGTATTGCCCATATAGAATCCAAACGATTAGAGAAAATCTGAATAAACCACAAGTTAGTGCTAGGTTTGTTCTGCATTTTTGCCAAAGCGTGTAATTTGTTCTGCATAAACAAAAAAGATATACAAGATATAATGTGGCGCTCCAAGTTTACGTAAAGCTGTATTGCCCATATAGAATCCAAACGATTAGAGAAAATCTGAATAAACCACAAGTTAGTGCTAGGTTTGTTCTGCATTTTTGCCAAAGAGTGTAATTTGTTCTGCATAAACAAAAAAGATATACAAGATATAATGTGGCGCTCCAAGTTTACGTAAAGCTGTATTGCCCATATAGAATCCAAACGATTAGAGAAAATCTGAATAAACCACAAGTTAGTGCTAGGTTTGTTCTGCATTTTTACCAAAGCGTGTAATATGTTCTGCATAAACAAAAAAGTTATACAAGATATACATATGTATAATGTTTCGCTACAATTTTGCGTAAAGCAGTACTGTCCCATATTATAGAATTAAAACCATTGAAGACATTTTGAATATACGTCATTCCACGAATATACGACTGTTTTGGATTATCGAGACAACGAATGTGCAACATAAGCAGTACGAAAGTAAATTGCTCTAATAATTATTTCAATAAGCAACAATGTAATTTGCAATTTAGTTTTGTTCTTCATATTTTGCACAGTAAAATATTCGTTGTTAAGATAATCCAAAACAGTCGTATATTCGTGAAATGGATAAACCTAAATAGACCATATTATAATAAGTTAGTGCTGGGTTTGTTCTGCATTTCTGTCAAAGCGTGAAATTTGCGCAAAAACAGTTACACAAGATATTATGCGTTGCTCCAATTCTACCTAAATGTACTGCCCCATAATATAAAATCCAAAAAAAAATTGAATAGGCTAACTTTGTTATAAAGCTCATTCACAATAATTCTAAGAATTGACTTATGCAGAATTTAAGAGTAACCCGCTGATAAAGTCGAAGCAATAAAGGGATTTCACGTAAATATAAGTATTGAAATGGGCCGGCTTAAGAAATTTTATATTTCATTTGGTATTAACTTAACATTACATATTTATTTTAAATAAATATCTAGATAAATAAGGGAAAAATACAGAAACTGATAGAGTATTAGAATTAATTAATTATTATATTTTTCTGTGTGGATTCTTTATTAAATATATCCCAATTTTGAAAGTAATTAACAATTTTTGTTATGTTATAGGTATTTTCCTAAGATGTGCGGAAAGTAATACTTTTCTGCACGCGATTGCGCGAAGCGGAGTTCGGCAATCAGTCGAGTGCGGAAAATAGACTTTCCGCAAGAGTTAGGAACAATATTTTTTCTACGAGCGTTTAAAAAATGACCAAATCTTAATCAATTAATTGGGTCTATTGAATAAAAAGAAGCATTTTCTTTTACTTCCTCGTATTTAAGTATTTACTTAACGGTAATTGAATAAAGCATTAAAGAAATTACTTTATTCAATTAGTATTAAGTAAATACTTAAATACTTGTAAGTAAAAGCAAATACTTCTTTTTATTCAATAGACCCATTGAATTAATTGCACATTCTGAACAAATGCACCTGCTAGGTTTGTCCAAACAAATGCAGAAAGTCATACTTTTCCGCACGCGACTGCAGTTTGCCGAACGACGCGAAGCGGGAGTTCGGCAAGCAGTCGAGTGCGGAAAAGAGACTTTCTGCAAGCGTTAGGAACAATATTTTTTCTACGAGTCTTTAAAAAATGACCAAATCTTAATCAACTAATTTAATTAATATGAAAATACATACACAAATTAATTCTTTGACAAGGTTGTCAAAACCAAAGTTTCAGCATAATTGGTTAGCATGACGACGATCTTGGTTTCCATGACGACGATTCAAAACCACTGTTATTGTCTACTGATTTGACTTTCGAATATTATGTCAAAATTATTTTATTTCATCGAATTCTCGCGTTAATTTCATTAAAACATAAACACAATAAGATATATTTGAAATAAATTAGTAAATAATATCTATATATTAGTTTATTGCATGTATTATAATTACTTTAAGGCCATATTAACATATCTAAATTAACACGCGTGCGGAAAAGTAAAACGCGTGCGGAAAAGTAAAACGCGTGCGGAAAAGTAAAACGCGTGCGAAAAAGTAAAACGTGTGCGGAAAAGTAAAACGCGTGCGGAAAAGTAACACGCGTGCGGAAAAGTAAAACTTTCTAAACTAAAATGCGTGCGCGAAAGTAGACATTTTTGCACGCTCGTAGAAAAAATAAATTGCAAGTGAAATAATAAAATAGTGAAATGAAAATTAAAATACAGACCGGACCTGATTCCGAACCACAAAGCGTGTTTAATTTCAGTTCCGATATACTCGCAATTTTATACCAGTATTTTCACAATAGTAAATTAACAAAAGTGATATACCTGTTCAATAAAGTTAGTGTTATAAGAAGACCCAAAAACGTGAGTAGAAGAACATTAATTAGATTGAAATAATATATTCATTTGGAAATCTATCTCTATAAAATCTTCATATCAACACTACACCGGACTGGTTTTTTATTAACAACAATTAAAACCAGGGCCGTACTTGAATATGTTTATAATAAATCGTTCAAGTAAAATTAAATGATGAATAATACTTTATCAACAATGGAAACTCCTACCACTTCTCAAAACACTCCAATGTACTCTACTATTGCATCTCAACAAACTACTCCAAAATTACCAGTGAAAGAACAAGCCATCATCTTCAGTTCAATAAATGGCGCAAAATTGCAAGATTATCTTTTGCAACTAGGACCACTCGTCCAACCAAAAAATATTATTTATTCATCAAGAATCTCTAATAACCGAGTATGCGTTTATCTTTCAAGTAAAGCTGTAGTTGATGACTTTCTAAATAAAGCAGGATCCATAAAAATAAATAATGAAGTACTTCTAGCACGTAGATTAGTCACTCCATCGGAACGTCTTCTCTTATCTAATGCTCATCCAACAATACCGCAGGAAATGTTAATTAATATTCTCCAGAACCTAGGCTTGAAATTAATGTCACCAATAACATGTTTGAGAATTGGAGCTATGGATGGTTCGAGTTTGGCAAGCGAGGCGAGAGGTCGTGTGGCAGGTGTATTGGCGATAAGGTAATTTCGAATTCGAAACCTATCACAATAAAAACACCGGTTTTTTAAAAGACCTATCGTTATCGATAATCGTTAAACTTAAAAAGCGTTCTTGTGCGAAATAAAAATAAACTTCTAAGTGTATAATATTAATATTTATATTAGTGCTGAGGTTAACATTTAATTTAAAATGGCCAGTGGCGGAACAGGAACAATCCGAAAGGAAACCTATAGAAAGAATGAAGAACTATCTGATAGTGGCGACGAAGAATCTAAGAAGAAAAAATATAAAGAAGATAAATTATATTTTGAAAAGAGTAACCTGACGAGACGAACACCGAATAAAAGCAACGACACAAATGAAGAGATGATAAAAATGATGCGGGAAGTTATGTGGAAAAATGATGAAATGATGGCAGAAATAAGAACCATACGGAAAGACCAAAAAGAAACGATGGAATATATTAAGGAGCTGAAAGAAAAAAACGAAAAATTGGAAGAAGGTTTAAAAATGGCAAACAATAGAATAGAACAATTGGAAAAAGATAGACGGAGAAATAATATAGTATTAAAAGGCCTAACACTAGATGCTACCGACGGAAAGCCTGTAAAGGAGTCAGTAGAACACTTCATAGGAAGAAATCTGAAATTAGAGGTCAGACTGAGAGGAGCGGTGAAGATCGGCGACCAAATCTTTGTAGCAGAAATGGAAAACCTAACGGATAAGATGAGTGTACTAAAAAACAAAGGAAAACTGAAAAATCTACAGGGACAAAAGGTGTATATAGAATCAGATTTAACAAGAAAGGAAAGGGAAATACAAGCAAAAATTAGGAAAATGGCAAAAGAAGAAAAAGACAAAGGTAATACTACGAAGATAGGATATATGAAACTGGAGATGAATGGAAAGGAGTGGAAATGGGACCATAATAAAGAGAAACTTATACTAACTCACAGAAATATCGGGGAAGGGACTTCAAAAAACTAAAAGAAAATAATGAGACCGGACCCACAACAATGACAACCAAGGCAATGAATGGGAAAAGCGATAGGGAAAAAGATGATGCAAAGGTAAACAAGGATGAAAATAGGAAAAAGGGGAAAGCTAGATTGCAGAAAAAAGGAGAGATAAAAATGGGAACATGGAATGTGAGAAGCATCAATGGAAAAGAGGAAGAACTGGTAGAAGATATGATAAGACAAAAAATAGAAATACTAGGAATAACAGAAACGAAGATGAAAGGAAAAGGTCTTAAGAAAATACACAAAGGATATTGGTTACTTTGGGTAGGAGCGGATACAAAAGAGAGAGCAAAAGAAGGAGTCGGGATAATAATTGCACCGAATAGACTACAACACGTTATAGAAGAAACATATGTTAACCAGAGAATATTATCGGTGAAAATTAAACTGATGGACGAAGAAATATGGACAATAATAACAGCCTACGGAGTAAATGAAGATGCAAGAAAGGAAGAGAAAGATAAATTTTTCGAGGAGCTCCAAATGCAAATTGATAATGGGGAAGAAAACATAATTGTAATGGGAGATCTAAACGGTAGAGTCGGAAACAACAACAGCGGAATAGAGGAGTGCATGGGAAAAGAAGGAGAAGAAATGCTAAACAGAAATGGTGAAAGAATAATAGAAATATGTATGGAGAATAAACTAGTTATAACAAATACAAAATTTAAACATAAAGAAGTACACAAATACACGAGAGTACAAGACAGCAGAAACGAAAAATCAATCATAGATTACTTTTTGGTAAGCAGCAACAAATGGAAAAGAGTACAGGATACGAAAGTGAAAAGAGGCTCGGAGATTGGCAGTGACCACCATCTAGTAATAATGAGAATGAGAACAACAGAGGAAAAAGAAGAAAAGAGAAGAAAGGTAGTAAATGAAAAAATAAAAAGTTACAAATTAAAAGAGGAAATATATAAGAAGAAATTCCAAGAAAAATTAGATAATACTTTGAAAGGTAGGGCAAAAAATACAAATATAGAAAAAAAATGGGAATATCTAAAAACCAGCATAATCAAAGCAGCTGAGGAAACTTGCGGGAAAGCAAAAATAGCAAACACTAACATGAGGAGAACAGAATGGTGGACGGAAGAAATACGAGAGAAAATAAAGAACAAAAAAGACAAATGGAAAAGATACCTAAGCACAAAACACCCGGAAGATTACGAAGCATATAAAGAAAAAAGGAAAGAGGTTAAAATAGCGGTGAAAGCAGGAAAGGAAAGGTCATGGGAGATATTTGGACAAAAAATGACAAAAAATTATAGGGAAAACCAAAAACTCTTCTACGGCGCATTAAAACAACTCAGACAAAAGAAAGAGCACACGATGCCGAATATAAAAGACAAGAATGGAAACGTACTAACAGAAGAAAAACAAATAATGGAAAGATGGAGAGAACATTTCAAAGAATAGCAAACAGAAAAAGGACAGACAAAATACGAAACGAAACAATTAGACAAAACCTAAAACTAGAACCAATCAATGAAAAAATAGTAGAAGGACAACTTAGATGGTTCGGGCACGTGTGTAGAATGTCGAACGAGAGGCTAACAAAACGAGTGTTCGAAACGAGAGTGCAGGGGAAAAACAAAAGAGGGAGACCAAGAGTTATGTGGGTAGATGAAATCAGGAAAGAAGTCGAGAAGAAGGGATTGACATTGGAAAGTGCAAGAAACCTAGCGCAAGATCGGAAAGCATGGAGACTACAATGCCAAACTCAACTCCACCAGCCTTACACCTAAAGGTAGAAAGGCTTAGGACTAAGTAAGTAAGTAAGTAAGTAAAAGCAAATACTTCTTTTTATTCAATAGACCCATTGAATTAATTGCACATTCTGAACAAATGCACCTGCTAGGTTTGTCCAAACAAATGCAGAAAGTCATACTTTTCCGCACGCGACTGCAGTTTGCCGAACGACGCGAAGCGGGAGTTCGGCAAGCAGTCGAGTGCGGAAAAGAGACTTTCTGCAAGCGTTAGGAACAATATTTTTTCTACGAGTCTTTAAAAAATGACCAAATCTTAATCAACTAATTTAATTAATATGAAAATACATACACAAATTAATTCTTTGACAAGGTTGTCAAAACCAAAGTTTCAGCATAATTGGTTAGCATGACGACGATCTTGGTTTCCATGACGACGATTCAAAACCACTGTTATTGTCTACTGATTTGACTTTCGAATATTATGTCAAAATTATTTTATTTCATCGAATTCTCGCGTTAATTTCATTAAAACATAAACACAATAAGATATATTTGAAATAAATTAGTAAATAATATCTATATATTAGTTTATTGCATGTATTATAATTACTTTAAGGCCATATTAACATATCTAAATTAACACGCGTGCGGAAAAGTAAAACGCGTGCGGAAAAGTAAAACGCGTGCGGAAAAGTAAAACGCGTGCGAAAAAGTAAAACGTGTGCGGAAAAGTAAAACGCGTGCGGAAAAGTAACACGCGTGCGGAAAAGTAAAACTTTCTAAACTAAAATGCGTGCGCGAAAGTAGACATTTTTGCACGCTCGTAGAAAAAATAAATTGCAAGTGAAATAATAAAATAGTGAAATGAAAATTAAAATACAGACCGGACCTGATTCCGAACCACAAAGCGTGTTTAATTTCAGTTCCGATATACTCGCAATTTTATACCAGTATTTTCACAATAGTAAATTAACAAAAGTGATATACCTGTTCAATAAAGTTAGTGTTATAAGAAGACCCAAAAACGTGAGTAGAAGAACATTAATTAGATTGAAATAATATATTCATTTGGAAATCTATCTCTATAAAATCTTCATATCAACACTACACCGGACTGGTTTTTTATTAACAACAATTAAAACCAGGGCCGTACTTGAATATGTTTATAATAAATCGTTCAAGTAAAATTAAATGATGAATAATACTTTATCAACAATGGAAACTCCTACCACTTCTCAAAACACTCCAATGTACTCTACTATTGCATCTCAACAAACTACTCCAAAATTACCAGTGAAAGAACAAGCCATCATCTTCAGTTCAATAAATGGCGCAAAATTGCAAGATTATCTTTTGCAACTAGGACCACTCGTCCAACCAAAAAATATTATTTATTCATCAAGAATCTCTAATAACCGAGTATGCGTTTATCTTTCAAGTAAAGCTGTAGTTGATGACTTTCTAAATAAAGCAGGATCCATAAAAATAAATAATGAAGTACTTCTAGCACGTAGATTAGTCACTCCATCGGAACGTCTTCTCTTATCTAATGCTCATCCAACAATACCGCAGGAAATGTTAATTAATATTCTCCAGAACCTAGGCTTGAAATTAATGTCACCAATAACATGTTTGAGAATTGGAGCTACAAATCCTGAATATAGCCACATACTCAGTTTTAGGCGTCAAGTATACATAGAATCCCTAGATAATATACCTGATTTTGTCATGGTTAATCATGATAATGTTAGCTACAAAATATTTTTGTCCAACGACCAATCGCTTTGTTTCAAATGCAAACAAAATGGCCATCTTGCCTCATAATGCTCATCAGAAACCTCTTCCTTAATCAATTCTAATATGCCAAATACTATTCCAACTTTTAATCCACCTCACAGTATCACCTCGCAGATTCCCACAACAGATAACCAAACAAATAATTCATCAAGTCCTCTTCTTCCAATAAATTCTATGGAGGTGTCAAATATATCCCTTTCAACAACAGAAACATCAACATCAACCAAAAGACATTTATCAGAAACCCCATCTCCAACAGAAGAACCAGCATCTAATATATTTAACGAAGCATGTAATAAAAGTAGTCCTATATCCAAAAAATAAGAGCCGACAACAATTCTGAACCCGAAAAAAACATAATACCACCCACTCAAGACTCACCCCAAAAACAACAGATACAAGTTGATCAGAAATTACAAAATCAAATTCACACAATATCCAAGGAAACAATAGAAACCGAAGAAGCTGCTAAAAGATTTATCAATAAACATTCAAAATCATATGTCTTAAATTACGATGAATTTCGGGAGTTACTAAATGAGACATGCGGAGCTAAAGATGTCTATAATATTGTTAAGGATTATATACCAGATTTACCATTACTTATTAAAATGCTTGTAGACACTCATCCTCATTTTACTGACTCAAAATTAAAAAATCGAATCACACGACTACGCAAAAAGCTAGAAAGACTATTACAACATGAAGTATCTGAACCGGATAGTGATTCATGTGCTTCAACTAAACAATAAATCACTTTCAATAGTATATTACAATGGAATTTAAATGGGTATTACACCCATTTAACAATGTTACAGCTTCTTATCTCAGAATATGCACCAGATTTTATTTCGTTACAAGAAACTCACTTCAAAAATAACTCAACACACAACCTGAAAGGTTACACAGGATTTTGCACCAATCCACCCAATCAGAACTACGCTAGTGGAGGAGTAGCTCTATATATAAAGTCAAATATACCTGTTCAAAATATAAACCTCACAACTAATATCGAAGCAGTTGCTGTAACAATACTTGCCCCTCTAAAGTTAAATATTTGCAGCATTTATGTTCCACCAGACAAGACTCTGACTAAACCCGAACTACTTAATCTTCTCCAACAAATTCCTTCCCCTCGAATAATCACGGGAGATTTTAATTGCCATAATATTACATGGGGATCAAATAAAACAACAACGAGGGGAAATATGTTAGAAAACGTTTTGAACACTATGAACTTATGCCTACTTAACGACGGCTCGCCAACAAGATTCAATATGGCTACGGGAACTTCTTCCGCCATTGATCTCTCCATATGTGAACCCTCATTGATCACCCAACTAGACTGGACAGCATTAAAAGATTTATATAGTAGCGACCACTTCCCAATTTTAATAAAGCACACAGTAAATTTAAACACAAATACAATACCAACTCAAAAATGGAAATTAAAAAAGGCAAACTGGATTGAATTTGAGAGAATTGTATCAAACAGAATGGATCAGATTAAAATTTCAGACTCCATTGATGACACACTTAGGAGCTTCAATCAGCTTATACTGGATGCGGCTAATATAACCATAGGTAAATCTCAACTTTTAAAAAAACGCAAACCAGTTCCCTGGTGGAATTCACAATGTGAAGCCGCTACTAAATTAAGTAAAACAATTTGGAACCGCTACAAAAAATACAAAAATATTGATCTATTAACAGAGTACAAAAAACGTAGAGCTGAAGCAAGAAGAATAATTAAAAAAAGCAAACAAGAATCATGGCAGACATACATATCTAGCATAAACAGTAGTACAAATATATCATCAGTTTGGAAAAAAGTTAAAAAAATAACAGGGCAGCATACCTACCAACAAATTGTGAGCCTGCAAAAAGAAAAAACGCTACTAACTGAGCCACAGGATATAGTAAATGAACTGGCTGATACCTATCAAAAATTCTCATCCAACCAAAGTTACAGTAACGAGTTCCTAACATACAAACAAGAGGAGGAGGCAGTACCTATTACAATTTCCGACGAATTTAACGCTATTAATATACCTCTCAGTTATGGGGAATTTGAAGATGCACTTAATAGCATAAAAGACACTGCACCAGGTCCAGATGACATACCAATACAATTCATTAAAAAACTTCCCATGGAAGCAAAAGAGTTTCGGCTCCAAATTTTCAATATTATTTGGGAACAAAAATCATTTCCAAAAATCTGGAAAAATGCCATTGTTATTCCTATTATTAAAGCAAATAAAGATAAATTACACCCATAATCATATCGTCCTATATCATTAACGTGTTCCTCATGTAAACTTATGGAAAAAATAGTCAACAGAAGATTAATGTGGAACCCGGAACGCAATGATCAACTGATTATCGAACAAGCTGGCTTTAGACCAGGCAGATCTACAAACGACAACATTATCGATCTGGAAAACGCTATTCACGAAGCTTTTAAAAATAACCAAAAATGTATGGCGATTTACTTTGACATAACTAAAGCATTTGATACAGTATGGAAACACCGTATATTGAGCATTCTAAACAAATTTGGATATCAAGGAAATATTTTAGCCTATATAAACAATTTTTTAACTCAAAGAACATTTCAAGTCCGAGCGAGTGTTGCTATATCCTATCTTAGAGAACAACAAAACGGAATCCCACAAGGATCAGTCATCAGCCCTACTCTGTTTTTAATAGCAATAAACGATATAGTAAAAATCATGGCGAAACCTGTTCAGGCACGACTATATGCTGACGATCTGATTATTTACATCAAAGGAAAAAACGTAAATCATATGGCGTCAATATTACAGGAACACTTAAATAAACTAGTAAATTGGTCCTTAAACACCGGTTTTAGTTTTTGTTGTAATAAAACAAATTGTATAATATTTTCAAAAAAACGTATCGAGGATAAACCAAATCTCACGCTTGAGAATCAAAATCTTTCCTATACAAACGAAATAAAATTCCTAGGAATGATATTTGATCAACAGTTAAATTGGAAAAGTCATATTTAGCAGTTAGTTCTTTCATGTCGACATGGTCTTAACTTGTTAAAGTATCTAGCTCACAGGACTTGGGGTGCCGAAGGTAAAACACTGCTCATGCTATATAGATCCTTAATTCGCTCTAAGATTGACTACGGATGTGTCGCATATGCATCTGCCAGCAAAACAACGTTGAAACCTTTGGATACGCTACATAACACCTCCCTAAGGATTATACTTGGAGCATACAGAACAACTCCGATAAATAGCATACAAGCTGAAATAGGCGAACCCACTCTAATGCTTCGTAGACAGCTGTTAACCTTTAATTACGCTTCTAACATAAATGTACATAAAAGAATTTCAATAAATAACATTTTAGATCCATCCATGACCAATGACTCTTCAAAGTTCAATCTCCCTTATTCTCGCAGAATCCACCATGCAATGGAGCTACTTAACTGGCAGGAATTTCCACCCTTATATCAATACAAAGAAATATCTTCATCTCCACCTTGGACTGTAAAAATTCCAACAGTCAATTGCAGTCTATTACAATTCCAAAAAAATAGCACTAACCCTAATCTCATCTTACAACACTTCAGAGATCTAATTAACTCTCATTCCGATTACACAGTATACTATACAGACGCGTCTAAAACTGAAAATGGAGTCGGAGTGGCATTTGTTAACAACACAGAGACTCACAAACATAAAATTCCAGATACTGCAACTGTATTAATTGGGGAACTTTATGCGATCTACCAAGCAATACTACATGCAAATGCGAACAAGATGAAGAAGATAATAATCGTCACAAATTCTATGTCATCACTACACGTAATAAGGAAAATTTACACGCAGCATCCAATAGCTTTACTAATAAAGGAAGAACTACATAAATTGCATACTGAAGATTTAAGAATCAAGTTTCTCTGGGTCCCATCACATGTTGGAGTAGCAGGCAATGAAGCAGCAGACCGAAATGCCAAAGAAGCCATAAATGATAACAGTATTCCAATGTCGCTTCAATCTGTAAGTATGGATCTAAAAAGCTACTTCATAAAACATATTTTCGAAAATTGGAACAGTAAATGGAAATCCACATCATCAAAGCTTCAGGAGATAAAAAACAACGTTGGACCATGGCAACCACCCGAGGTATCTAGACGAAAGCAAACAATTATTTCCCGTTTACGACTTGGACATACCCAATTTTCTCATGAATATTTGCTGAAAAAAGAAGAACCTCCAATTTGTGATGAGTGCGGGTCACCCCTTACAGCAGCGTTTCTCAACCTTTTACCCTTTGCGACCCAATCTTCCATAATTATTTTCACCGCGCCCCCCCTCGTTCAATAATTTTTACAAAAAACAGTAAAATCTTACTTTTTAGTATTGAGTGCTCTTTATGATTATAACTCCTATTCAAGTTCATGTGTATTTGATTTTTTATTTTGTCAAAAGTTTGTTTTGCTTTGATTTTAGTAAATTAGTTAATGATGTTGGTGTATTTTTTATGTGCTCACGCCCCCCATTACTAAAAGCGCGCCCCCTAGGGGGGCGCGCCCCACAGGTTGAGAATCGCTGCCTTATAGTGAAACATGTGCTAGTGGAAAAGTGTGAAAAGTTCAATAGCCATAGAATTAAATACCATTTAGCTAACAATCTTAAAGACATTTTAGACTATAACAACACTAATAAACTATTTCTGTTTCTAAAAGACTGCAACTTACTAAACAAAGTGTAATTAACTGTTACTATCCCGCTAATAACCTTCTTAGGTTGAAGCGGATTGTTCTAAATAAAAAAAAAAATTAAAATAAATTAATGTAATAGGTATTATTAGATATTATATTCCATGAAAGAGAAGAAAGTGAATATTACAATAATTTTATAATCAGAAATACGACAATAATCAACAATTATTGACGAAACCGTAGTTTGTGACAGGAGTGTTCATTTTATTTCATAGAAAAATATTATGCAGGGTGGTTTATTGCATTCGCCCCGGTCTCTGTATTACGGGAAACGACTTGATATTTAAAAAAAAATTCTTCATAGAAATATACAGGACCAATGTAAATTATGCAGGGTGCTCCAAAAAAATAGTAGTATAATCAAAGTTATATTTTTTCTTATGGAACACCCTATATCAGATAACATATTTGAATTTTTCTTAAAAAATAAGCTGTACTTTTATAAGGGTTCTTCATACCTAAGTACAAGGTGTTTTGATTTATTTCGATTTTTATAAAAAAAAATTATATAAAGGTTTTAGAAAAAAGTAAATATTTATGAATCTAAAAATCGGTGACAAATTTTTTCTTGGATCTTAATAATATACTACTCAGCGTATTTAAATAGATATTTATGGTAGCAAAATTTTGTACAGGGTGGTCAAAATATTATATTGTTCTATTAACAAATTGAAGCTGTAATAACGCATTTATTTTAAATTAAACGCCCTACATTTTATTAGTTTATCGTATGGAAAATTTACTTAGCTTTTAATCTTTTTAAGGGTTCCTATCTTTGTACATGGTGGTTAGAATTTTAGATTGTTCTATTAACAAATTCAAGCTGTAATAACCTACTTATTTTAAATGAAACACCCTAGGGATTTATAGATTGTTCGTATATCTCAGAATTTAAGACGTTTAGGGCATCTTAAATAAAGTTTTCTTCTTAAAATAAACCCAAACAAACGCCCCCTTAAATATTTTACCATACTTTTGAAACGCTGTGTATATAAAGATTACAGTGGAACCTCGATAAGTCGGATTAATCGAGAATGCGGGCAATCCGGGTTATCGAAAATCCGTGTTAGCCGTAGAATATAGTAAAAATTAATCAAATACGGTATCCTTAGAGATAAGCTCCATTATAATTGCAAAATCATGAAATACATTATGCACAGTACATGTGAATTACGTACAGTTATATACAGTATTGTTCATTCCTTGGTAAAAATTTCAGTCAGTTTCGGTTGTCAATATTACGTTTTTATTGTTGAAACGTTTGTCTGATGAAAATCGGTCCCGGTTAGCCGGACTTCCGGGTTATCGGAGGCCGACTTAACGGGGTTCCACTGTACCATTTATTTTTTTTATTTCTTTATTATTTATTTAATTTTAATATTATATTTTTTATATAATATTAAATATTTCGAGTATCTTATATGGTCGCCTAAGTGCACATTCAGAAATTGGAGAATATAAAATTGGTTTAACCCTTAAATGCATGATTTTTTTTGTTGATGTTACATATCAAAAAAGGCCTTTAGCGGAAGCTTAGAAATGATGAAAAAATAATAAAAAAAAATTAAGTTTAATTTTAAACACTTGTTTTTGACAATAACAAGTTTGTTGCCTAAATTCTACATTGTGCATACAAGGTCAAGTAAGGATATAAAATCTACATTGTTAATTTACATGAAAATTATAAAAACAATTAAGTATTATTTCTATTGAAACACAGTGCCACACCATATTTCTGACATTTTGTATGTGTAAACCCTTTGATAAAGTTCGCCATGAAAAAATGCTACATATTCTCAAAACTACCGGTCTGGACGGTAGGGACATTAGAATAATCGCAAATTTGTATTGGGTGGCCAGGCTGAATGTGTTAGGGTTGCGAATCAGTGCTCTGAAGAAGTAAAAATCAAGCGTGGAGTTCGACAAGGCTGTATATTGTCACCAATGTTGTTTAATCTTTACGCTGAAACAATCTTAAATGGAAAACGCAAAAGAGGGAATACTCATTAATGGTATGCTTATGAACAATATCAGATACGCAGATGACACCTTGTTGCTGACTGGATCAATTGAACATCTTCAAGCGTTATTGAAACGAATGGTGGTATTCTGCGCGATATATGGACTCAAACTCAACGCAAGAAAAACAAAGTTTATGGTTATTAGTAAACAGGCAGCCGTAAATAATAATAACTATAACGTAGCAATCGGTAATGACTCAATTGAACGAGTAAGTAATATTGTATATCTGGGTACTCATATTAATGAAAGCTGGAACCCTAGTACAGATTATTTGATCTGATGATAATATTATGTACCTACAGTTGACTTGGAAGCCGGTCCTGACATCTTGGGTAATTCTGAAAACTATACAACAATAGAGTAGGTATTATATTTACAAGGGATTATTCAGCTTTACAGCTGTTATTAAAATAACTTTTATAATGAGACACTAAATTTCTGGATACAGATAAATTTTTCCATAAGCGTTATAATAACAAAATGAAAACTGAAACAATGAGAAATTTCAAATACAGCAGCAATACATGATTTTTTTTCAGCATAAATAAAAAATCGGTTTATCAATAGCACACAGTATTTGTCAAGGAAGGGAATCAAGAATTTGTAAAATGCATTAAATGTAACCATATCTACGTGTTCCGTTTGTGGAAGAGACATTAATTGTTACTACGTTTTCAAGCAATTTTTTTGCTCCCATTCATGTTTTTGTCTTGAAAATTGTATAAGTCGAGTTAACCAACATTCCAGCAACAGTTAGTTACGTACCTTAAAAAACAAAACATACCAAATTAAAGGCATTGTTGAGTTTGTTCCTCCTGAAAACGAAATAACAATTGGACGTTATATTTCCCACTGCCGACGAAATAACAATAAATGGGAAATTTACGATGATCTTAAAACTTCGGTGGGGTCAAACAAGACAAAAAGCAAATCTTTTGTTTTATTCTTGATTATAGACTATTTTTTCTAACAAGTTTTCTTCAAATGATCAGTGCTATACGAGTCCCGAATCATATCGTTTCCATAAACGTTTGTGGGGCACTACAGTTTTAGGCAAAATTGTAGCGCAACATTATATCTTGTATAACCTATTTTGTTTATGCAGAACATATTACACGCTTTGGCAAAAATGCAGAACAAACCTAGCACTAACTTGTGGTTTATTCAGATTTTCTCTAATCGTTTGGATTCTATATGGGCAGTACAGCTTTACGCAAACTTGGAGCGCCACATTATATCTTGTATATCTTTTTTGTTTATGCAGAAAAAATTACACGCTTTGGCCAGAATGCAGAACAAACCTAGCATTGGTTTATTCAGATTTTCTCTAATCGTTTGGATTCTATATGGGCAATACAGCTTTACGTAAACTTGGAGCGCCACATTATATCTTATATATATTTTTTGTTTATACAGAAACGGCTACAGCAATAAATTTTTTCTTTTCGTAATAAATTAGCAATAAATTAGTAATTAATTCCTTGGGGTTGAATTTTCGATTTTCATAATTTTTTCGGGGGTGAGTTTCGCGCTAGGGGATGATGGGGTAGTTTTCGAGATTGGTTAATATATCAATCAAGAGCAATTAATTAGCAACAACATATGTCGTTGAAATGGGCCCTGTGTCCCTTTTCATTATCGAGATATAGGGTGGGTGCTGCTGGCTTTACCGTAAAGCTAGCAGCACCCACTGTTTCTCGGAAACGGCTACAGCAATAAATTTTTTCTTTTCGTATTAAATTAGCAATAAATTAGTAATTAATTCCTTGGGGTTGAATTTTCGATTTTCATCATTTTTTCGGGGGTGAGTTTCGCGCTAGGGGATGATGGGGTAGTTGTTCAGGATTGGTTAATATACCAATCAAGAGCAATTAAATAGCAATAAATTATGTCGTTAAAACGATCCCCGTACTCCTTTTCATTGCCGAGATATAGAGTGGGTGCTGCTAGCTTTACCGTAAAGCTAGCAGCACCCACTGTTTTTCGGAAACGGCTACAGCAATAAATTTTTTCTTTCCGTAATAAATTAGCAATAAATTAGCAATTAATTCCTTGGGATTGAATTTTCGATTTTCATCATCTTTTTGGGGGTGAGTTTTACGCTAGGGGATGATGGGGTAGTTTTTTGGGTTTGGTTAATATACCAATCAAGAGCAATTAAATAGCAATAAAATATGCCGTTAAAATGATCCCCGTACTCCTTTTCATTGCCGAGATATAGAGTGGGTGCTGCTAGCTTTACCGTAAAGCTAGCAGCACCCACTGTTTCTCGGAAACGGCTACAGCAATAAATTTTTTCTTTCCGTAATAAATTAGCAATAAATTAGCAATTAATTCCTTGGGGTTGAATTTTCGATTTTCATCATATTTTTGGGGGTGAGTTTTACGCTAGGGGATGATGGGGTAGTTTTTTGGGTTTGGTTAATATACCAATCAAGAGCAATTAAATAGCAATAAAATATGCCGTTAAAATGATCCCCGTACTCCTTTTCATTGCCGAGATATAGAGTGGGTGCTGCTAGCTTTACCGTAAAGCTAGCAGCACCCACTGTTTCTCGGAAACGGCTACAGCAATAAATTTTTTCTTTCCGTAATAAATTAGCAATAAATTAGCAATTAATTCCTTGGGGTTTAATTTTCGATTTTCATCATCTTTTTGGGGGTGAGTTTTACGCTAGGGGATGATGGGGTAGCTTTTCAGGATTGGTTAATATACCAATCAAGAGCAATTAAATAGCAATAAAATATGCCGTTAAAATGATCCCTGTACTCCTTTTCATTGCCGAGATATAGAGTGGGTGCTGCTAGCTTTACCGTAAAGCTAGCAGCATATTTAGAGCAATATCAAGTAGTCAGATGCGATAAAATGATGTTTTAGCTTTTAATTCTTACCTTATAGACAAAGTCCAATCCCGCATAAAGAGCTTCGTGATAGAATTCCACAGCTTTAAAGAATAATTCTCCTAAAATGGTAACTAAGTCTAGGAAACATTGTTCGTCTGGTTTGATTTTAAATGCGAAATTTGCACTGTTCATGTCGACTCCTTCATACGCCACGGCTAAAAACTTGCAGCATGCCGCCAGAAATTGTAAGTTGCTTTTACCTCTCTCGCCAAATGCAATTCCTGTCATTAGATTAATGTTTTTTGAAATGACAGTTTTCCTTCCTATGGCAGCCATTTTTAGCAAAACCACGGCTGCCACTTCATCTTCTACTGTAGTATTAACTCTTTGGGTAACTATTTGCCACAACGTCTCAATGACACTATTGTCTAGTGTGCCTTTGGTTACCCAATCAGAGATTATGTCTTGTAGATCTGGTAAATTTGTAGCGGGGAGTGTCTTGATGAGACGCATGAGACGTTGGACAACAATCGTGCAGTGTTCGCTAAAATTATAAAAAAATAATTTAACCAAAATTACAGTACCTACGACAAGACAATAAAGAGCCGCTACATTAGAAAATGACATTTAAAATTTATAGCGCTGTTACTAGATAGTCCAACATTTATCTTTTGTCTAATACTAATTAAAAAAATAAAACAAAAGAGTATTGTCAAAGTACCCCGCACAAACCTTATGGAAATTAGGTCCCAGTGGATTTAGTTCATACTTTCGGAAAATACTCTTTGAAGCATCCTGATGAAAAGATGGAGGGTTTTTAAGATATAAAGGCACACACTCGAAAAATTATAAGATTTACCGGGTATTTAAATTCTCGGATTTACTGGTTATCTGGCAACATGTAGAGGGTAGGATCAAAGAAAAGTACTAGTAGTCAAGGACTCTTTCCTGGCTATCCAATGGCGACCTTCACTTTGACCTTGACCTTCAAGGTCATGCCAAGTTTACGAGTTCTTATTCGGGCGGTAATTAGCAGCGGTGAAATAAGTGTACTCTTTTAAACAAGTTTCAAACTTTCGAAAATGTTTATTTTCATCATCAGGAAAAACTGAAATAAAGTGCGACTGTTAGTAAAGCATCTTCGAGACATATTTTAAAAAGGTGTAAAGGTTTTAGTACTTATGTTATTGAGAATTGTATTTCGAAGGTGTTATATTAACAGGTGACAAATTTACGCACCACTCATTCTTGGAGTCAAATATTAAAAAATACATGGTGTAAAAGACTAAATTGACAAAATTATTATAAATTAACACACTAAACACATAAGAAAAAGACGATTACAAACAGTTTAAAAGCCACGTGTGCCGGCCAACTGTGTTATGAGGTTAAGAGTAAATGCCATTCCTGGACATGGCAAATGGCAACACTTCTTCTTTTTCTTTTTCTTATGTAGTACTACTACTGAAAGACGTAAACATCAAAATTTACCAAAAAGTTGTTTAAAGTTAAAAAAATCAAAATTGCATATTAAATACTTTAAGATTGACTAAAAGCTGAAACTTTACAATGAATCAGTTGTTGAGACATCGTTGGATTGAGAGTGGTTATCCAAATATATCCACCCCTTTTGTTCATTGCATTGGCATTTTGAGAAATAAAAGTCATTTCTAAGAACAATCTCGTTAGTGTAGTTGGAGTCTGTGGCTAAAACTCTAACCGAGTCATAACTCATTATATGGTATTCTTTGTTTACATGTTCCGCAAGAGCAGATCTTTCAGGATATAATCTGCTATCGCTCCGGTGACTAATCAAGCGACTACCTAAAGTACGTGCGGTTTGCCCTTTGTATATTAAATTACAGTTATTACATGGAATCTGGTAGACAACGTTGGAACAATTCTTAATGTCATTCTTATCTTTAACTTTAGAAAATATAGATCTTGAAGTTAATGAAGTTTTAAAGGCTATTTTTAAGTTGGTAATATCTTTAAACAATCTTGCCAGTTTGGGTGTTATGCCTTTAACGTATTTTAATGAAGTATATAAGCATTCAGTTCTTCGCTTGTGACAGAAATTTGTATCTCATCATTTTGGCGTACCATGTTCGGGGTCAAACTGAATAATATCTTGGTGACTAGGTGTTTTGGGTAAGAATTGTCGATAAAAAGGTTAGAAACCCAAGTAGCAATTTGTCGACGCGACAACGTTGTCTACTCCTACCTATTATATTTGGATAACCACTCTCAATCCGATGATGTCTCAACAACTGATTCACTGTAAAGTTTCAGCTTTTAGTAAATATTAAAGTATTTAGTATGCAATTTTGGTTTTTTAACTTTAAACAACTTTTTGGTAAATTTTGATCTTTAGTCTTTCAGTAGTAGTACTACATAAGAAAAAGAATAAGTGGTGTAATTTGCCATGTCCAGGAATGACATCTACTCTTAACCTCATAACACAGTTGGTCGGCACACGTGGCTTTTAAACTGTTTGTAATCGTCTTTTTCTTATGTGTTTAGTGTGTTAATTTATAATACTTTTGTCAATTTAGTCTTTTACAAAGGCAACGCTACGGTAGTGATGAATATTCAAGACTACGAAACAAAAATAAACGACATCTTAAATGATACAACATATCAAAGCATCTCGTCAGCCCGACAACATATCTAATAATATCCAATATAATCCAATAATATCCAATAATAATAGAAAATAACAAAAGCTAAGATCAAAGCCTCAAATGTCAAGAACGAACAACGGGTGCATCTCATACCTAGACAGAAGTCATCAAGATGCCCAAAATTTTACGGCCTACCGAAGGTACACAAGGAAGGATTACCACTGCGACAAATTGTTAGCTCCATCGGATCTCCTTTACAACTGCTGGCAAAATTTCTGGCTGAACAGCTGCAACCATACGCAGAGGAAGCGGATTCTTACGTCAAGAACGCGAGCCACTTAGACCGGGAGATATTATATAGAAGTTCAGCCACGATTTTCTAAGTCCTGCCTGTTGCAATAGTGGAAGGGTAGACGAAGTACTTACAATCTGTGGAAACATCCACAAATTTCCTGCGACATTTTCCTGTAAAAATTAGATTTTCCCAAAAAATAAAAATAGGGTTTTGCGATGAATTTCTGAGTCCTGCCATATCCGTAGAATGACAGGATACTATCGATTTTATGAAGAACATTTGTTGGGCAGGAGGGTTGCAAACGGGGCTAACGGAGTATATATGTATACAAACATGTAAGGAAAATAATGAAATATTCATGATTTTCTGAGTCCTGCCAACTAAATAAATTAAACATATTTATTTATTTCAAAATGATCAAAAAAAATATTGGCATGACGTCTCCTAATGTTTAAGTATACTTGTCCCTTGAAAAATTCTGCGGAAAATGTTCACCCTGATTCCGTGATTTTCCGAGAAAAAGTTATACCTAATACTCAAATGCAATCAATACATTTTCGGTACTCGGCAGGAAGGTTAAACGGTTCATGTAAGACGGCAGGAGTCCTAAATTTGTAAGAAAATTCGTGAAAAATTCCACGATGTTCTGAGTCATGCCATTTTGCATATGTTTCAATAATCTTAATATAAGGCTATTTACAAAGAGGCAGGATGGTTTTATAGTTATTTCCTATACAGAGTAAAGCATTAGTGTGACAAAGTCCAATTACTCGTTTGTCGTAAGAGATACGAAAAAAAGTTATTTAGTTAAAAAGTGGGGGCAAAGATAGGATCATAATTTAAAAATATTTTCTAATATACAGGGCTACCCGTATTGACAGGGTGACACAAACTTATGTTTTTTTTATTGAAACACCCTCTATATAATTTTAAGATTCCTAAGATAATTTTAAGACAATTTAACACAATTCACCTAATTCAAAAATGCCTCCTAAGGGAGCTAGAGCTCTCTGAAGATGACGCCTTCTAATTAGTCTTTTTTATATCTCCAGAACGCTTCCATTTCGATAGACAAAAACTGGTCCGCCTTTTTATCTTCCAGAGATAAATCGATTCCATCAGTGGCGAATCTCTAATACCGGTCATAGGAGTCCATTTTGGGTAGGGCAACGGTTATTTTATCGCATAATTTTTTTGTCTTTAACTTTTCAGCATTTTTGACACTATATTATTAAATTGTGAGGTATTCTAGTACTAAAAGGAACTCTTACTTTAAGTCAGTAAGATGCACCGTTTTCTAGAAAAATAAATTTTAAAATTTTTCGTATTTTGAATTTAAGAAAAATTTGAAAAAAAAATAAAAAAAAACGGTGTATTTACCGACTTAAAGAGTAACTTTTAGTACTAGAATACCTCATAATTCAATACTCTACTGTCAAAAATGCTTAAAAATTAAAGCAAGTTATGAGATATGACCGGTACTAAAAATTGACAATTGATGGAATCGATTTACCTCCGGAAGATAAATAGATGTACCAGTTTTCGTTTTTCTAAATAGAAGTGTTCTGGAGCTATATGGGTCTACCGCCGTATTCTGAAGATCAGTTGGGTAGAAAGAGTCACAAACGAAAGGGTTTTGCAACGTTTGAATAAAAGTTGCGAAGTAGTGAACACGGTTAAAAGGTGCAAATTGGAATACTTTGGTCATATAATGCGTCACCCAGAAAAATATGACATACTTCACCTTGTCATGCAAGGTAAAATAATGGGAAAAAGAAGTGTGGGCCGTCGTACAACTTCTTGGCTTAAAAACCTACGCCAATGGTTTGGGAAAACTAGCACTGAACTATTTCGTGCGGCTGTAAATAAGACAATGATTGTTAATATGCTGCACAACATGAGAGCCAACGATCGACAAGCGGTCTCGGCACCTTAAGAAGAAGAGAAGGAGCTATAAAAAAATAACTAATTACAAAACGCCATCTTTAAAGAGCTCTAGCTTCCTTAGGAAGCATTTTCGGACTAGGTGAATTGAGTTAAATTTTCTTAAAATTATCTGAGGAATCTCAGGGCTTCGTTTGTTAGAAGAGTTTCTGAACACCCTGTATAATGGGTACAATCCCTACTATAACCATTTAATTGTAAAATTATTGACTTTCTTTCTATTACGTTTATTACAACAAGTGAGAAAAAAGACATATTTCTCACGAGCGCAGAAGTTTGTTGGCACGAGCCGAGGCACGAGGCGAGGGCCGCAAATCAAGTGAGAGAGGAATATGTCATTTTCTCATGTGTTGTACACTGTACTTTTTCTATGGATGCGGTTTTGTCAAAAGTTCAAACTTCAAAATTAAATAATTTAGGTGCTTTTAGGTATATTATATGCATAAATTGAAATACAATACATATACATGTAGGTATTTAATATTCTTAAAATTTATATGCGCTATTTATTTAAAATTCTAATTAACAGTTATTTTTGAACAGTTTTGAAAGGTTATTCCTGGTAAGTTTTGCTTCAACACATTTTTTTGACAAGACTAATTGTGTTTGTATTGTGCATGTTACCATGGAAACGGCGATATGTATAGAAAACCGTAGGAGAACCCGTGAGAAAAAATATTTCTCACTGCAATGGCCGACTTTTCTCTCTGCATGAGGAATTGTTCGTTTTGAATGGACCATACCGTACACCAATGGACACCATACCGTAGCGGTGTCTTTGTCAGCTGGAAGCACGATGATTTCTTTGTTGTTCTTCAAATTATGTAAGGCCTCTTTTTCTTCTCGTAACAATTTTTTTTTGTGGTTTTGCTGTTCTCAATATTTTTCATATGTCTTAGGCGGCACCTACATTGGATCCGTATTTCTCCGGACCGATCCGACGTCGGCCGACGTAGGATTAAAAAATAAACCCATAGTATTAAATGTGAATCCGTTTTTCTCCGATCCGATCCGATATAGGCCGACGTCGAACTGCTTCTGTAGCTTCTCCTCTCAATCGCCCGATATCTAGTTCAGAGAAATAAGGAAAAAATATCCTGTTGGTGACACAACCCCCTCCAGACCGAAAACAAATTTTTTGAGTAGTATGGACATCTACAATAATAACCTATATGTTTCCTGCAGCCGATTTTGATGATATACATAGTGTCGTAAATAACTGTGTGGTTACTGCCTTCTAGGTCCCAATTAATTAAAACTCTCTTCTTGGTTCAAATACGTTATATTTACTTTTAACTCCATCAACGATTAACCATAATAAATTGTTTACATATCACAGTAACGACCTACCTTTACATTACTACTACAAATAATAATGATGATGATATCATCGGGCGTTTACTTATATATTAGAATGAACTTTGTAACCTCACGCGTCGGCCTTGGTCAAGGGCGGACAATTTATGATATGCTTTACTTTCAATCAAACATCTTTTGTACAGGGTGATATTATAATACCACACCTCCCCGTTTTGTTCAAATTACATATTTTTAAAATGAGATTGATTGTCCATCATCGCCTTTTAGGAGATAGACCTTATATTACTTTGACCAATATAACAACCTTGAGAGTTTTCTTTCAACTGACCGAATCGCCGTTATTCAAACATTATTATTTAACACAGTACGGTCATCCTATTCTACACAAAAGTTCATATTTTCCCTATACTAAACTGGTATTTTATAACCTATCACTAGTTCAACTACTTTCACGTCGTGTCTTTTCGTCCTTTTTTTTCGTTCACTAATTCACTTCATCAAAACAGTGCCCACAGTGGATGAAATTGATCCTAACTTTTAAATAGTCTTTTAGTGCCTATAAGCCGTAACTAATCTAATTGTAATAAAATCTCGAATTTAATACTTCCTAAGCTAAGCTAAATATTACCTAAACTTCTATTAAATGGTATATAAAAAAAGAATTTAACGTTACTTTACTATTTCATCTTATTATTTCAGCCTTATTTTGATTTATTTATATACGCCTTACTAACTTTAAAATATTGTACCTATAATAAAAATGTAATCTCTCTAAAAACTTCACTTTTTGTGTCCCTTTGCTTACTATCTACTAACACTATTGTAAGGTATTGTCTATCCTTAATTCAAACACTTCCATTTTCCGCGAAAATTTAACCTGAATTCATTATCTACATTTAAAAATAAGTTATTTATAATTTACGTTACTTTAGAGAAAAAAAATTTACAGCTTTAATTCTTAGACATATTTCAATGATTAGCTACTTATTTGCTTAGTATCTTCTTAATTTTGCTTCTTTTCTTGCAATTTTTATGTGTCTTCTTTCATTTTTCCCACATATTTTACTAAAAATTCTCTTTTTTCTTTCTTTTCTTCTTGTCTGGTACTACAACTCATATAATTAATTTTTCTTCATATAATAGCACTTCTACAGTGTATATATGTAATTCATCTTCATATACATATTTCATATAACAATCATATATCATTTATCTCATATATCATTTCATATAACATCATAATCATCACTTCATATACTAGCTCCGATACCTTCGTTTTACCTTAATAAAAGAGGTTTCACTCGGATGTCTTAGTTCTCCGCCAATATTAACCCGAATTTTCGCCCTGATCTGTACGCACCATTGAGGTGGTATAGTTAACTCAAAACACGAAATAGGTATTTTATGCGGTTCAAATTCTTCTAAAAATATCACAACCTCAATCCCTTGCTTTGAGGCCGTTGTTTATTCACGAATAATCATGAATAAAATAGGTACCCTTCAAAACACAGAGTGGGTCTCTAATAAGCTTTCAAGCTTCTATAAATCATTAGTACCTTCCTAATTTGACAAGAGCAGTGGGTTTCTTATTGTCTCAAGTTGCCTCATAATATTTAGCTTATAATATTGTTAGTTCTTCTTCTAATATATATAGTTCTTCTTCAAATTCCTTATCTCGACTCATCAGGTCGGTTCGTTAAAAGTATATTTCTTGCATACAGCAATGTTTATCTTAAGCTCTTATATCAACGTATGTCATCACTAATCATTATTTATTAAAAAAAATCATTTATATATCATTAATCACACAAAAATTATTAATTCAGGTTCATATCATACAAAATTTAACACAAAATCGATTAAAATGTATCTATAGAATCAATAAATATCAATAATAAAAACAACTGGCTAATAAAAATTCAATAATAGTATACATATTCGTCAATAAAAAAAAATAGCATATGCAAAAGTTAGATAAAAATATTCAAAATAAGTTTATATCTCAAACTTCGATAGAAATTTTTGGAAAAAATTCGATATTCCATAAAATATTCAAAAATAACCGTACTAAAAATAGATTTTTCAAATAAATTCAATAAAGATTCAAAATTCAATAAAAATTCAAGAATAGCATATATAATAAACTTCGATAAAAATATTCAATTCAAAAATCACTTCATGTTTCAAAATTCATAGATATTCTTAAAAAAAATCGACACTTCATAAATTATTCAAAAATCAGCAAAGATAAATATTCAATGTTCAATAATAATATGTATATAAAAACCGAGGGAAGCATTTTCAATAAAGATAAACTAAATTTCTTACTTACATTTTATCACTTTGTCTTTTCACTGGGTTGGGGTCCTATATTCTTCCTGGGTCGTGGTCAGTTTTCGCAGTCTTCGTGTCCAAGCTGGTGCCGCCATCTTTGTTCCTTACAGAAGATTCTCCAATTAGTTTACAGGAACGCCATGTCGTAAATATGTGTGTGGTTACTTCCTTCTAGGTCCCAATTAATTAAAACTCTCTTCTTGGTTCAAATACGTTATATTTACTTTTAACTCCATCAACGATTAACCATAATAAATTGTTTACATATCACAGTAACGACCTACCTTTACATTACTACTACAAATAATAATGATGATGATATCATCGGGCGTTTACTTATATATTAGAATGAACTTTGCAACCTCACGCGTCGGCCTTGGTCAAGGGCGGACAATTTATGATATGCTTTACTTTCAATCAAACATCTTTTGTACAGGGTGATATTATAATACAACAATAGTTATAAACAAATGAAGATCAAAAAAGGTAAATTTTCGCTTTTTTTCGTCTATTACCAAAAAGTGAAGCATTTTAAACGAATTTGAGAGTAAGAAACTTATAAATCATATAAAAAATTTCTATATGGCGTTCGCTAAATATGTCTATCCTTATTTGTTGCTTAGAAAATTGCAAAATAAGTCATACATTTTGAGTGTTTATAAATGTTCATAACTTATTTAAAAATTAAGTTATAACCTTCTTATTACACGAAAGGCTGAGACTTCTGGTGCTTAAATTATAATCTGAATTTCAAAGCAATTGGTCACATAGTTTAAAAGTTATTTAATATGTTTATCCCAAATTATTTTTTTTTGCAACAATATAAGTCAGAAAATGATGAAGTTACGGTAATACTTCGGACCGTTTATGAAAGAAGAAGATTTATACTATTAATTTTATTTAAAAAAAAAATGACAAAAAAAAATCTTAATTATTGCAAAATTATTTTGCAATAACATGTCAATTTTTTGCTTATAAACAATTAGAATAATTTTTTAACCATTACCCGCAGAAAAATTATTGTGTCATATTTAGAAAGAATGAAAGTAGAAAGGAAGCCACTTCAGGACACTTTGACCTTTGAACCCTCGCGATACAGCATCGCGCGTGACGGCCTCTCGATACAACAGCCCGCGTGACTCCAACTTGTCGGGGGTGACGTCATTGGGGTAACTTGTCGGGACTTGTCGGGTGACGTCATTGGGCAACATCCCGATTAATTATTTTAATTATTTTTAATCATTTTTAAGTCCATATAATAGTCTAAGTATGTCAATAACCATTAATATTAAACAAACAATTTTTCCTTATGACCTACAATATGCCTATGTAATTATGTGTATTAACCAGCGAATTCTTACAGTATGACCAAACCAACGAACATCCACTATAATATTAAAAGTCTAATATACAATATTCTTTTTTGTGCTTTATGCCATCTCTTTAAGTTAATGATGACATTTTCAAGTAGAATGACATTCTAGTAATGTTTACATATCCATACCAGTGTGAATTTTACTACACGTAATTTGCCGTGTAAAGACAGGCAAAGTACGGAAAGCAGTAAAATATTTGCGAATTATGTACCCATGGCCTTAATTAAATAATCACTTTATTAACAAAAAACTTATTCCTAACGTACATACAGATTAAAAAATGAAACATCAAAATAGAGAAAGATAGAGGTTTTGGTTATCGAAGTCAATAAAATATTTATATCTCTGTACTAACCGGTACTCGGTGCAACCAGTTTTTCAAAGACAGGTATTTTATTTGAATAAAATATCTGGTATAAAGAAGATCTGTTGATCGAATCAGTAGTAACTACTGTTCTTAGCTGAATTTCCAACTCCAATCAATTACGTTTATCTCTTGTTTGGTGGTTCTGTAACTTCAGTTTTTCGTTCATCTAATAGCATGTTTAGCAAAGAAATAAAACCTAGTTCATTTGAGATTGTTTGATTTCCATAGACCAATACTATTTTTAGAAACAATTGTTTGGGATAATTTGTTTTTTCATACAATCTATTAAAAATAAATTATTTACTAAGTTTAATGAAGCTATGTATTATTATATTATTCATAAATATTTATGTTTTATATCTAATAGCATTAATAGCATAAAAAAGAAAACCTAGTTCATTTGAGATTTTTTGATTTCCATAGACCAATACTATTTTTAGAAACAATTGAATGGGATAATTTGTTTTTTCATGCAATCTATTAAA